>NC_057800.1:735306511-735606511 GCF_018294505.1 Triticum aestivum
GAACGTAGCAGAAATTCAAAAAATTTCCTACGAATCACCAAGATCTATCTATGGAGAGACCAGCAACGAGTAGAAAGAGAGTGCATCTACATACCCTTGTAGATCGCTAAGCGGAAGCGTTCAAGTGAACGGGGTTGATGGAGTCGTACTCGTCGTGATTCAGATCACCGATGATCCTAGTGCCGAACGGACGGCACCTCCGCGTTCAACACACGTACAGCTCGACGATGTCTCCCACGCCTTGATCCAGCAAGGAGAAAGGGAGAGGTTGAGGAAGACTCCATCCAGCAGCAGCACAACGGCGTGGTGGTGATGGAGGAGCGTGGCAATCCTGCAGGGCTTCGCCAAGCACCTACGGGAGAGGAGGAGGTGTCACGGGAGGGAGGGAGGCGCCAAGGGCTCAGGTATGGATGCCCTCCCTCCCCTCCACTATATATAGGGGCAGGGGAGAGGGGGGAGGCGCAGCCTTGCCCCTTCCTCCAAGGAAGGGGTGCGGCTAAGAGGGGGGGAGGAGTCCATCCTCCCCAAGGCACCTCGGAGGCGCCTTCCCCCTTTAGGACTCTCCCCTTTTTCCTATATCTTGGCGCATGGGCCTCTAGGGGCTGGTGCCCTTGGCCCATGTAGGCCAAGGCGCACCCCCTACAGCCCATGTGGCCCCCCGGGGCAGGTGGCCCCACCCGGTGGGCCCCCGGGACCCTTCCGGTGGTCCCGGTACAATACCGATGACCCCGAAACTTGTCCCGATGGCCGAAACAGGACTTCCTATATATAAATCTTTACCTCCGGACCATTCCGGAACTCCTCGTGACGTCCGGGATCTCATCCGGGACTCCGAACAACATTCGGTAACCACATACGAACTTCCTTTATAACCCTAGCGTCATCGAACCTTAAGTGTGTAGACCCTACGGGTTCGGGAGACATGTAGTCATGACCGAGATGCTCTCCGGTCAATAACCAACAGCGGGATCTGGATACCCATGTTGGCTCCCACATGTTCCACGATGATCTCATCGGATGAACCACGATGTCAAGGACTCAATCAATCCCGTATACAATTCCCTTTGTCTAGCGGTATGGTACTTGCCCGAGATTCGATCGTCGGTATACCGATACCTTGTTCAATCTCGTTACCGGCAAGTCTCTTTACTCGTTCCGTAACACATCATCCCGTGATCAACCCCTTGGTCACATTGTGCACATTATGATGATGTCCTACCGAGTGGGCCCAGAGATACCTCTCCGTTTACACGGAGTGACAAAATCCCAATCTCGATTCGTGCCAACCCAACAGACACTTTCAGAGATACCCGTAGTGCACCTTTATAGGCACCTAGTTACGTTGTGACGTTTGGCACACCCAAAGCACTCCTACGGTATCCGGGAGTTGCACAATCTCATGGTCTAAGGAAATGATACTTGACATTAGAAAAGCTTTAGCATACGAACTACATGATCTTGTGCTAGGCTTAGGATTGGGTCTTGTCCATCACATCATTCTCCTAATGATGTGATCCCGTTATCAACGACATCCAATGTCCATGGTCAGGAAACCGTAACCATCTATTGATTAACGAGCTAGTCAACTAGAGGCTTACTAGGGACATGGTGTTGTCTATGTATCCACACATGTATCTAAGTTTCCTATCAATACAATTCTAGCATGGATGATAAACGATTATCATGAACAAGGAAATATAATAATAATCAATTTATTATTGCCTCTAGGGCATATTTCCAACAGTCTCCCACTTGCACTAGAGTTAATAATCTAGTTCACATCGATATGTGATTAACACTCAAGGTCACATCCCCATGTGACTAACACCCAAAGAGTTTACTAGAGTCAATAATCTAGTTCACATTTACCATGTGATTAACACTCGATGAGTTCTGGGTTTGATCATGTTATGCTTGTGAGAGAGGTTATAGTCAACGGGTCTGAACCTTTCAGATCCGTGTGTGCTTTACAAATCTCTATGTCATCTCCTAGATGCAGCTACCACGTTCTATTTGGAGCTATTCCAAATAACTGTTCTACTTGGAGCTATTCTAAATTGTTGCTCCATTATACGTATCCGATATCTCTACTCAGAGCTATCCGGATAGGTGTTAAGCTTGCATCGACGTAACCCTTTACGACGAACTCTTTTACCACCTCCATAATTGAGAAAATTCCTTAGTCCACTAGTTACTAAGGATAACTTTGACCGCTGTCCTGTGATCCATTCTTGGATCACTCTTGTACCCCTTGACTGACTCATGGTAAAGCACACTTCAGGTGCGGTACACAGCATAGCATACTGTAGAGCCATGTCTTAAGCATAGGGGACGACCTTCGTTCCTTTCTCTCTATTCTGCCATGGTCGAGCTTTAAGTCTTAACTTCATACCTTACAACTCAGGCAAGAACTCCTTCTTTGACTGATCCATCTTGAACACCTTCAAGAT
Source organism: Triticum aestivum (assembly GCF_018294505.1). NCBI lineage: Eukaryota > Viridiplantae > Streptophyta > Magnoliopsida > Poales > Poaceae > Triticum > Triticum aestivum. Next base: position 735,308,962 of record NC_057800.1, read on the forward strand.
CACGTCAAGGCATGTGCTCATTTGAAAGTACTATTAAGTGTTTTGATCTATCCTTATAGATCTTGATGCTCAATGTTCAAGTAGCTTAATCCAGGTTTTCCATTGAAAACACTTTCCAAATAACCCTATACGCTTTCCAGAAATTCTACGTCATTTCTGATCAACAATATGTCAACAACATATACTCATCAGAAATTCTATAGTGCTCCCACTCACTTCTTTGGAAATACAAGTTTCTCATAAACTTTGTATACACCCAAAATCTTTGATCATCATCAAAGCATACATTCCAACTCCGAGATGCTCATTCTAGTCCTTAGAAGGATTGCTGGAGCTTTGCATACTTATTAGCATGTTTCAGGATAGACAAAACCTTCCGGTTGTATCACATACAACCTTTCCTCAAGAATCATCGAGGAAACAATGTTTTGACATCCTATCTGCAAGATTTCATAAATAATGCAGTAATTGCTAATATAATTCCAATAGACTCTTAGCATCGCTACGAGTGAGAAAGTCTCATCGTAGTCAACTCCTTGAACTTGTCGAAAAACATCTTAACGACAAGTCGAGCTTTCTCAATGGTGACACTTACCATCATTGTCTGTCTTCCTTTCAAAATCCATATGTACCTAACAGCCTTACGACCATCAAGTAGTTCTTCCAAAGTCTACACTTTGTTTTCATACATGGATCCTCTCTCGGGTTTTATGGCCTTGAGCCATTTATCGGAATCCGGGCCCACCATCGCTTCTCCATAGCTCGTAGGTTCATTCTTGTCTAGCAACATGACTTCCAAGACAGGATTACGTACCACTCTGAAGTAGTACGCATCCTTGTCATCCCACGAGGTTTGGTAGTGACTCGATCCGAAGTTTCATGATCACTATCATAAGCTTCCACTTCAGTTGGTGTACGTGCCACAGGAACAACTTCCTGTGCCCTGCTACACACTTGTTGAAGTGACGGTTCAATAACCTCATCAAGTCTCCACCATCCTCCCACTCAACTTTTCGAGAGAAACCTTTCCTCGAGAAAGGACCCAATTCTAGAAACAATTCATATTGCCTTCGGATCTGAATTAGGAGGTATACCCAACTGTTTTGGGTGTCCTATGAAGATGTACTTTATCCGCTTTGGGTTCGAGCTTAATCCTGAAACTTTTTCACATAAGCGTCGTAGCCCCAAACTTTCAAGAAACGGCAACTTAGGTTTCTCCAAACCATAGTTCATACGGTGTCGTCTCAACGAAATTATGTGGTGCCCTATTTAAAGTGAATGTGGCTGTCTCTAATGCCTAACCCATGAACGATAGTGGTAACTCGATAAGAGACATCATGGTATGCACCATATCCAATAGGGTGCAACTATGATGTTCGGACACACCATCACACTATGGTGTTCCAGGCGGTATTAATTGTGAAACAATTTCCACAATGTCTTAATTGTGTGCCAAAACTCGTAACTCAGATATTCATCTCCATGATCATATCATAGACATTTTATCCTCTTGTCACAATGATCTTCTACTTCACTCTGAAATTACTTGAACCATTCAATAATTCAGACTTGTGTTTCATCAAGTAAATATTCTCAACATCTACTCGAATCATCTGTGAAGTAAGAACATAACGATATTCACTGCATGCCTCAGCACTCATTGGACTGCACACATCAAAATGTGTTACTTCCAACAAGTTGCTATCTTGTTCCATCTTACTGAAAACGAGGCTTTTCAGTCATCTTGCCCATGTGGTATGATTTGCATGTCCCAAGTGATTCAAAATCAAGTGAATCAAAACGGTCCATTTGCATGGAGTTTCTTCATGCATATACACCAATAGACATGGTTCGCATGTCTCAAACTCTTCAAAAATGAGTGAGCCCAAAGATCCATCAATATGGAGCTTCTTCATGCGTTTTATACCGATATGACTTACGTGGCAGTGCCACAAGTAGGTGGTACTATCATTACTATCTTTTGGCATGAACATGTGTATCACTACGATCGAGATTTAATAAACCATTCATTTTAGGTGTAAGACCATTGAAGGTATTATTCAAATAAACAGAGTAACCATTATTCTCCTTAAATGAATAACCGTATTGCGATAGACGTAATCCAATCATGTCTATGCTCAACGCAAACACCAAATAACAATTATTTAGGTTTAACACCAATCTCTTTGGTAGAGGGAGCGTGCGATGCTTGATCATATCAAGCTTGGAAAAACTTCCAACACATATCGTCAGCTCACCTTTAGCTAGTCTTCGTTTATTCCGTAGCCTTTTGTTTCGAGTTACTAACACTTAGCAACCGAACCGGTATCTAATACCCTGGTGCTACTAGGAGTACTAGCAAAGTACACATTAACATAATGTATATCCAATATACTTCTATCGACCTTGCCAGCCTTCTAATCTACCAAGTATCTAGGGTAATTCTGCTCTAGTGGTTGTTCCCCTTATTACAGAAGCACTTAGTCTCGGGTTTGGGTTTTACCTTGGGTTTCTTCACTAGAGCAGCAGCTGATTTGCCGTTTCATGAAGTATCCCTTCTTGCCCTTGCCCTTCTTGAAACTAGTGGCTTCACCAACCATCAATAATTGATGCTCCTTCTTGATTTCTACTTTCGCGGTGTCAAACATCGCGAGTACGTCAAGGATCACCATATCTATCCTTGATATATTATAGTTCATCACGAAGCTCTAGCAGCTTGGTGGCAATGTCTTTGGAGAAACATCACTATCTCATCTGGAAGATCAACTCCCATTCGATTCAAGTGATTGTCGCACTCAGACAATCTGAGCACAAGCTCAACGATTGAGCTTTTCTCCCTTAGTTTGCAGGCTAAGAAAATCGTCGGAGGTCTCATACCTCTTGACGTGGGCACGAGCCTGAAATCCCAATTTCAGCCCTCAAAACATCTCATATGTTTCGCGATGTTTCAAAAACGTCTTTGGTGCCTCAACTCTAAACCGTTTAACTGAACTATCACGTAGTTATCAAAACGTGTATGTTAGATGTTCGCAACAACCACAGACAACGTTCGAGGTTCAGCACACTGAGCGGTGCATTAAGGACATAAGCCTTCTATGAAGCAATGAGGACAATCCTCAGTTTACGGACCTAGTCCGCATAATTGCTACTATCAACTTTCAACTAATTTTTCTCTAGGAACATATCTAAACAGTAGAACTATAGCGTGAGCTACGACATAATTTGCAAAAACCTTTTGACTATGTTCAGGATAATTAAGTTCATCTTATGAACTCCCACTCAGATAGACATCCCTCTAGTCATCTAAGTGATTACATGATCCGAGTCAAACTAGGCCGTGTCCGATCATCACGTGAGACGGACTAGTCATCATCAGTGAACATCTTCATGTTGATCGTATCTTCTATACGACTCATGTTCGACCTTTCGGTCTCCGTGTTCCGAGGCCATGTCTGTACATGCTAGGCTCGTCAAGTTAACCCTAAGTGTTTCGCGTGTGTAAATCTGTCTTACACCCGTTGTATGTGAACGTTAGAATCTAACACCCGATCATCACGTGGTGCTTCGAAACACGAACTGTCGCAACGGTGCACAGTTAGGGGAGAACACTTCTTGAAATTGTTGTAAGGGATCATCTTATTTACTACCGCCGTTCTAAGCAAATAAGATGTATAAACATGATAAACATCACATGCAATCAAATAGTGACATGATATGGCCATCATCACTTTGCTCCTTTTGATCTCCATCTTCGGGGCTCCATGATCATCATCGTCACCGGCATGACACCATGATCTCCATCATCATGATCTCCATCATCGTGTCTTCATGAAGTTGCCTCGCCAACTATTACTTCTACTACTATGGCTAACGGTTAGCAATAAAGTAAAGTAATTACATGACGTTTAAGTTGACACGCAGGTCACAAATAAATAAAGACAACTCCTATGGCTCCTGCCGGTTGTCATACTCATCGACATGCAAGTCGTGATTCCTATTACAAGAACATGATCAATCTCATACATCACATATATCATTCATCACATCCTTTTTGGCCATATCACATCACATAGCATACCCTGCAAAAACAAGTTAGACGTCCTCTAATTGTTGTTTGCATGTTTTACGTGGCTGCTATGGGTTTCTAGCAAGAACGTTTCTTACCTACGCATGAACCACAACGTGATATGCCAATTGCTATTTACCCTTCATAAGGACCCTTTTCATCGAATCCGATCCGACTAAAGTGGGAGAGACAGACACCCGCCAGCCACCTTATGCAACTAGTGCATGTTTGTCGGTGGAACCGGTCTCACGTAAGCGTACGTGTAAGGTTGGTCCGGGCCGCTTCATCCCATGATGCCACCGAATCAAGATAAGACTAGTAACGGCAAGCATATTGAACAATATCGACGCCCACAACTACTTTGTGTTCTACTCGTGCAAAGAATCTACGCAATAGACCTAGCTCATGATGCCACTGTTGGGGAACGTAGCAGAAATTCAAAAATTTTCCTACGAATCACCAATATCTATCTATGGAGAGACCAGCAACGAGTAGAAAGAGAGTGCATCTACATACCCTTGTAGATCGCTAAGCGGAAGCGTTCAAGTGAACGGGGTTGATGGAGTCGTACTCGTCGTGATTCAGATCACCGATGATCCTAGTGCCGAACGGACGGCACCTCCGCGTTCAACACACGTACAGCTCGACGATGTCTCCCACGCCTTGATCCAGCAAGGAGAGAGGGAGAGGTTGAGGAAGACTCCATCCAGCAGCAGCACAACGGCATGGTGGTGATGGAGGAGCGTGGCAATCCTGCAGGGCTTCGCCAAGCACCTACGGGAGAGGAGGAGGTGTCACGGGAGGGAGGGAGGCGCCAAGGGCTCAGGTATGGATGCCCTCCCTCCCCTCCACTATATATAGGGGCAGGGGAGAGGGGGGAGGCGCAGCCTTGCCCCTTCCTCCAAGGAAGGGGTGCGGCTAAGAGGGGGGGAGGAGTCCATCCTCCCCAAGGCACCTCGGAGGTGCCTTCCCCCTTTAGGACTCTCCCCTTTTTCCTATATCTTGGCGCATGGGCCTCTAGGGGCTGGTGCCCTTGGCCCATGTAGGCCAAGGCGCACCCCCTACAGCCCATGTGGCCCCCCGGGGCAGGTGGCCCCACCCGGTGGGCCCCCGGGACCCTTCCGGTGGTCCCGGTACAATACCGATGACCCCGAAACTTGTCCCGATGGCCGAAACAGGACTTCCTATATATAAATCTTTACCTCCGGACCATTCCGGAACTCCTCGTGACGTCTGGGATCTCATCCGGGACTCCGAACAACATTCGGTAACCACATACAAACTTCCTTTATAACCCTAGCGTCATCGAACCTTAAGTGTGTAGACCCTACGGGTTCGGGAGACATGTAGTCATGACCGAGATGCTCTCCGGTCAATAACCAACAGCGGGATCTGGATACCCATGTTGGCTCCCACATGTTCCACGATGATCTCATCGGATGAACCACGATGTCAAGGACTCAATCAATCCCGTATACAATTCCCTTTGTCTAGCGGTATGGTACTTGCCCGAGATTCGATCGTCGGTATACCGATACCTTGTTCAATCTCGTTACCGGCAAGTCTCTTTACTCGTTCCGTAACACATCATCCCGTGATCAACCCCTTGGTCACATTGTGCACATTATGATGATGTCCTACCGAGTGGGCCCAGAGATACCTCTCCGTTTACACGGAGTGACAAAATCCCAATCTCGATTCGTGCCAACCCAACAGATACTTTCAGAGATACCCGTAGTGCACCTTTATAGGCACCCAGTTACGTTGTGACGTTTGGCACACCCAAAGCACTCCTACGGTATCCGGGAGTTGCACAATCTCATGGTCTAAGGAAATGATACTTGACATTAGAAAAGCTTTAGCATACGAACTACATGATCTTGTGCTAGGCTTAGGATTGGGTCTTGTCCATCACATCATTCTCCTAATGATGTGATCCCGTTATCAACGACATCCAATGTCCATGGTCAGGAAACCGTAACCATCTATTGATTAACGAGCTAGTCAACTAGAGGCTTACTAGGGACATGGTGTTGTCTATGTATCCACACATGTATCTAAGTTTCCTATCAATACAATTCTAGCATGGATAATAAACGATTATCATGATCAAGGAAATATAATAATAATCAATTTATTATTGCCTCTAGGGCATATTTCCAACAGTACTCCAGCAGGACTTTGCCAAGCACCGCAAGAGACGAGGAGGGAGAGGGGTAGGGCTGTGCCAAGAAGGAGAGGAACTCGTGTGTCTTGGGCAGCCCAAACCTCAAGTATATATAGGGGAAGGGGAGGGGCTGCGCCCCCACCTAGGGTTCCCTCCCTAGGGGTGGCGTCAGCCCCCAGATCCCATCTGGGTGGTGGCCAGGTGGAGGGGGAGAGGGAGGCGCACCAGGTATGGGCCCTAAGGCCCATCTGCACTTAGGGTTTGCCCCCTTCCTCCCCTTAGGCGCCTTGGGCCCTTGTGGGGGGGCGCACCAGCCCACCTGGGGCTGGTCCCCTCCCACACTTGGCCCATGCAGCCCTCCGGGGCTTGTGGCCCCACTTGGTGGACCCCCGGGACCCTCCCGGTGGTCTCGGTACGTTACCGGTAAAACCCGAAACTTTTCCGGTGACCAAAACAGGACTTCCCATATATAAATATTTACCTCCGGACCATTCCGGAACTCCTCGTGACGTCCGGGATCTCATCCGGGACTCCGAACAACATTCGGTAACCACGTATATCTTTTCCTTATAACCCTAGCGTCATCGAACCTTAAGTGTGTAGACCCTACGGGTTCGGGAGACATGTAGACATGACCGAGATGACTCTCCGGTCAATAACCAACAGCGGGATCTGGATACCCATGTTGGCTCCCACATGCTCCACGATGATCTCATCGGATGAACCACGATGTCGAGGATTCGATCAATCCTGTATGCAATTCCCTTTGTCTAGCGGTATTGTACTTGCCCGAGATTCGATCGTCGGTATCCCGATACCTTGTTCAATCTCGTTACAGGCAAGTCTCTTTACTCGTTCCGTAACACATCATCCCGTGATCAACTCCTTGATCATATTGTGCACATTATGATGATGTCCTACCGAGTGGGCCCAGAGATACCTCTCCGTCACACGGAGTGCAAATCCCAGTCTCGATTCGTGCCAACCCAACAGACACTTTCGGAGATACCTGTAGTGTACCTTTATAGCCACCCAGTTACGTTGTGACGTTTGGCACACCCAAAGTATTCCTACGGTATCCGGGAGTTGCACAATCTCATGGTCTAAGGAAATTATACTTGACATTATAAAAGCTTTAGCATACGAACTACACGATCTTGTGCTATGCTTAGGATTGGGTCTTTTCCATCACATCATCTTCTATATCTAAATAGCTAGCCCCCACTAAGATATTTCTCTCAACATGCAAGTATGCCACCTCATCATTCAACATGCATAAGAAAAAGTCCACCTCAACATGCAACTATGCATATTAAAATCCACTACAACATGCATGCATGTAAAATTCCATTTTATTATGCTATTTATATTTAATTCTTATATACTTTCAGAAACTATTGTTTCAAGAATTCATGTTCCATATAATCAAAATCTCATTGAAATATTGCAAACATTCCCGCAACAACGTGCGGGGCATCATCTAGTTCTCCTAATGATGTGATCCCATTATCAACGACATCCAATGTCCATGGTCAGGAAACCGTAACCATCTATTGATCAACGAGCTAGTCAACTAGAGGCTTACTAGGGACATGCTGTTGTCTATGTATCCACACATGTATCTGAGTTTCCTATCAATACAATTCTAGCATGGATAATAAACGATTATCATGAACAAGGAAATATAATAATAACTAATTTATTATTGCCTCTAGGGCATATTTCCAACAGTCTCCCACTTGCACTAGAGTCAATAATCGAGTTCACATCGCTATGTGATTAACACTCAAGGTCACATCCCCATGTGACTAACACCCAAAGAGTTTACTAGAGTCAATAATCTAGTTCACATTACCATGTGATTAATACTCAATGAGTTCTGGGTTTGATCATGTTATGCTTGTGAGAGATGTTATAGTCAACAGGTCTGAATCTTTCAGATCCGTGTGTGCTTTATAAATCTCTATGTCATCTCCTAGATGTAGCTACCGCGTTCTATTTGGAGCTTATTCCAAATAACTGTTCTACTATACGAATCCAGTTTACTACTCAGAATAATCTGGATTAGTGTCAAAGTTTGCATCGGCGTAACCCTTTACGACGAACTCTTTTACCACCTCCATAATCGAGAAAATTCCTTAGTCCACTAGTTACTAAGGATAACTTTGACCGCTGTCCTGTGATCCATTCTTGGATCACTCTTGTACCCCTTGACTGACTCATGGCAAGGCACACTTCAGGTGCGGTACACAACATAGCATACTGTAGAGCCTACGTCTAAAGCATAGGGGACGACCTTCGTCCTTTCTCTCTATTCTGCCGCGGTCAGGTTTCGAGTCTTACTCAATGTTCACACCTTATAACACAGCCAAGAACTCCTTCTTTGCCGATCCATTTTGAACTCCTTCAAAATCATGTCAAGGTATGTGCTCATTTGAAAGTACCATTAAGCGTTTTGATCTATCCTTATAGATCTTGATGCTCAATGTTCAAGTAGCTTAATCCAGGCTTTCCATTGAAAAACACTTTCAAATAACCCTATATGCTTTCCAGAAATCCTACGTCATTTCTGATCAACAATATGTCAACAACATATATTCATCAGAAATTCTATAGTGCTCCCACTCACTTCTTTGGAAATACAAGTTTCTCATAAACTTTGTATACACCCAAAATCTTTGATCATCATCAAAGCGTATATTCCAATGCTTACTCCAGTCCTTAGAAGGATTGCTAGAGCTTCGCATATTTGTTAGCATCTTTTAGGATTGTTAAAACCTTCTGGTTGTATCACATACAACCTTTACTCAAAAATTGTGAGGAAACAATGTTTTTTTTGACATCCTATCTGCAAGATTTCATAAATAATGCAGTGACTGCTAATATAATTCCAATGGACTCTTAGCATCGCTACGAGTGAGAAAGTCTCACCATAGTCAACTCCTTAAACTTGTCGGGAAACATCTTAACGACAAGTCGAGCTTTCTTAATGGTGACATTTACCATCATTGTCCGTCTTCCTTTTAAAATCCATCTGTACTCAACAGCCTTACGACCATCGAGCTGTTCTGCCAAAGTCTACACTTTGTTTTCATACATGGATCCTCTCTCGGATTTTATGGCCTCGAGCCATTTATCGGAATCCGGGCCCACCATCGCTTCTCCATAGCTCGTAGGTTCATTGTTGTCTAGCAACATGACTTTCAAGACAGGATTACGTACCACTCTGAAGTAGCACGCATCCTTGTCGTCCTACGAGGTTTGAGAGTGACTTGATCCGAAGTCTCATGATTAATATCATAAGCTTCCACTTCAATTGGTGTAGGTGCCACATGAACAACTCTTTGTGCCCTGCTATACACTAGTTGAAGTGACGGTTCAATAACCTCATCAAGTCTCCACCATCCTCCCACTCAATTCCTTCGAGAGAAACTTTTCCTCGAGAAAGGACCCGATTCTAGAAACAATCCTTATTGCTTTCAGATCTGAGACAGGAGGTATACCCAACTGTTTTGGGTGTCCTATGAAGATGCATTTATCCGCTTTGGGTTCGAGCTCATCAACCTGAAACTTTTTCACATAAGTGTCACAGCCCCAAACTTTTAAGAAATGACAGCTTAGGTTTCTCTAAACCATAGTTCACACGGTGTCATCTCATCGGAATTACGTGGTGCCCGATTTAAAGTGAATGTGGTTGTCTCTAATGCCTAACCCATAAACTATCGTGGTAATTCGATAAGAGACATCATGGTATGCATCATATCCAATAGGGTGCAGTTATGATGTTCGGATACACCATCACACTATGGTGTTCCAGGCTGTATTGGTTGTGAAACAATTTCCACAATGTCTTAATTCGGTGCCAAACTCGTAATTCAGATATTCATCTCTACGATCATATCATAGACATTTGCAGACTAAGGCATAGCCTAGTGGTGGGAAGGGGCTGATGCCTTCCCACCCACCCAGGTTCAAGGCTTGGTACTTGCAATTTGGGTTTTTTGCACCAATTATGATGTAGGGGGTTCCCTTACAGTCTTTCTATCAAAAAAAATATCATAGACATTTTATCCTCTTGTCACGACGATGTTCAACTTCACTCTGAAATTACTTGAACCTTTCAATAATTCAGACTTATGTTTCATCAAGTAAATATACTCAGTATCTACTCAAATCATCTGTGAAGTAAGAACATAACGATATCCACTACATGCCTCAGCACTCATTGGACTGCGCACATCAAGATGCATTACTTCCAACAAGTTGCTTTCTAGTTCCATTTTACTAAAAACGAGGTATTCAGTCATCTTGCCCATGTGGTATGACTTGCATGTCTCAAGTGATTCAAAATCAAGTGAGTCCAAACGGTCCATTTGCATGGAGTTTCTTCATGCATATACACCAATAGACATGGTTCGCATGTCTCAAACTTTTAAAAAAAATGAGTGAGCCCAAAGATCCATCAACATGGAGCTTCTTCATGCGTTTTATTCTGATATGACATACGTGGCAGTGCCACAAGTAGGTGGTACTATCATTACTATCTTATATCTTTTGGCATGAACATGTGTATCACTACGATCGAGATTCAATAAACCATTCATTTTAGGTGCAAGACCATTGAAGGTATTATTCAAATGAACAGAGTAACCAAGAACAGAGTAACCATTATTCTCCTTAAATGAATAACCGTATTGCGATAGACATAATCCAATCATGTCTATGCTCAACGCAAACACCAATCTCGATGGTAGAGGGAGTGTGCGATGCTTGATCACATCAAGCTTGGAAAAACTTCCAACACATATTGCCAGCTCACCTTTAGCTAGTCTCCATTTACTCCGCAGCCTTTTATTTCGAGTTTACTAACATTTAGCAACCGAACTGGTATCTAATACCCTGGTGCTACTAGGAGTACTAGTAAAGTACACATTATAATGCATATCCAATATACTTCTGTCGACAGCCTTCTCATCTACCAAGTATCTAGGGTAATTCTGCTCTAGTGGTTGTTTCCCTTATTACAGAAGCACTCAGTCCCGGGTTTGGGTTCAACCTTGGGTTTCTCCACTAGAGCAGCAGCTGATTTGCCGTTTCATGAAGTATCCCTTCTTGCCCTTGCCCTTCTTGAAACTAGTGGTTTCACTAACCATCAACAATTGATGCTCCTTCTTGATTTCTACTTTCGCGGTGTCAAACATCGCGAATATTTCAAGAATCATCATATCTATCCCTGATATGTTATAGTTCATCATGAAGCTCTAGCAGCTTGGTGGCAATGACTTTGGAAAAACATCACTATCTTATCTGGAAGATCAACTCCCACTCGATTCAAGTGATTGTTGTACTCAGACAATCTGAGCACAAGCTCAACGATTGAGCTTTTCTCCCTTAGTTTGCAGGCTAAGAAAATCGTCGGAGGTCTTATACCTCTTGACGTGGGCACGAGCCTGAAATCCCAATTTCAGCCCTCGAAACATCTCATATGTTCCGCGACATTTCGAAAATGTCTTCGATGCCTCAATTCTAAACCATTTAACATTACCGAACTATCATGTAGTCATCAAAACGTGTATGTCAGATGTTCGTAACATCCACAGACCACGTTCGAGGTCTAGCACACCGAGCGGTGCATTAAGGACATAAGCCTTCTACTGTCCGCATAATTGCTACTGTCAACTTTCAACTATATTTTCTCTAGGAACATATCTAAACAGTGGAACTAAAGTGCGAGCTTACGACATAATTTTCAAAGATCTTTTGACTATGTTCAGGATAATTAAGTTCATCTTATGAACTCCCACTCAGATAGACATCCCTCTAGTCATCTAAGTGATTACATGATCTGAGTCAACTAGGCCGTGTCCGATCATCACGTGAGACGGACTAGTCATCATCGGTGAACATCTTCACGTTGATCGTATCTACCATACGACTCATGCTCGACCTTTCGGTCTCTTGTGTTCCGAGGCCATGTCTGTACATGCTAGGCTCGTCAAGTCAACCTAAGTGTTTTGCATGTGTTCCGAGGCCATGTCTGTACATGCTAGGCTTGTCAACACCTGTTGTATTCGAACGTAAGAATCTATCACACCCGATCATCACGTGGTGCTTCGAAACGACGAACTTTCGCAACGGTGCACAGTTAGGGGGAACACTTTCTTGAAATTTTAATGAGGGATCATCTTATTTACTACCGTCGTTCTAAGCAAATAAGATGTATAAACATGATAAACATCACATGCAATCAAATAGTGACATGATATGGCCAATATCATATTGCTCCTTTTGATCTCCATCTTCGGGGCTCCATGATCATCATTGTCACCGGCATGACACCATGATCTCCATCATCATGATCTCCATTATCGTGTCTTCATGAACTTGTCTCGTCAACTATTACTTCTACTACTACAGCTAACGGTTAGCAATAAAGTAAAGTAATTACATGATGTTTATGTTGACACGCAGGTCATAAATAAATTAAGACAACTCCTATGGCTCCTGCCGATTGTCATACTCATCGACATGCAAGTCGTGATTCCTATTACAAGAACATGATCATCTCATACATCACATATATCATTCATCACATCCTTTGGTCATATCACATCACATAGCATACCCTGCAAAAACAAGTTAGACGTCCTCTAATTGTTGTTTGCATGTTTTACGTGGCTGCTATGGGTTTCTAGCAAGAACGTTTCTTACCTCCGCAAAAACCACAACGTGATATGCCAATTGCTATTTACCCTTCATAAGGACCCTTTTCATCGAATCCGATCCGACTAAAGTGGGAGAGATAGACACCCGCTAGCCAGCTTATGCAACTAGTGCATGTCAGTCGGTGGAACCAGTCTCACGTAAGAGTACGTGTAAGGTCGGTCCGGGCCGCTTCATCCCACAATGCCGCCGAATCAAGATAAGACTAGTAACGGCAAGATAATTGACAATATCGACGCCCACAACTACTTTGTGTTCTACTCGTGCATAGAATCTACGCAATAGACCTAGCTCATGATGCCACTGTTGGGGAACGTAGCAAAATTCAAAATTTTCCTACGTGTCACCAAGATCTATCTATGGAGAAACTAGCAACGAGGGGAAGGAGAGTGCATCTACATACCCTTGTAGATCGCTAAGCGGAAGCGTTCAAGAGAACGGGTTGAAGGAGTCGTACTCATCGTGATCCAAATCACCGGAGATCCTAGTGCCGAACAGACGGCACCTCCGCGTTCAACACACGTACAGCCCGGTGACGTCTCCCATGCCTTGATCCAGCAAGGAGAGAGGGAGAGGTTGAGGAAGACTCCATCCAACAGCAGCACAACAGCGTGGTGGTGGTGGAGGAGCGTGGTACTCCAGCAGGGCTTCGCCAAGCACCGCAAGAGACGAGGAGGGAGAGGGGTAGGGCTGCGCCAAGAAGGAGAGGAACTCGTGTGTCTTGGGCAGCCCAAACCTCAAGTATATATAGGGGAAGGGGAGGGGCTGCGCCCCCACCTAGGGTTCCCTCCGTAGGGGTGGCGGCAGCCCCCAGACCCCATCTGGGTGGCGGCCAGGTGGAGGGGGAGAGGAAGGCGCACCAGGTATGGGCCCTAAGGCCCATCTGCCCTTAGGGTTTGCCCCCCTTCCTCCCCTTAGGCGCCTTGGGCCCTTGTGGGGGGAGCACCAGCCCACCTGGGGCTGGTCCCCTCCCACACTTGGCCCATGCAGCCCTCCAGGGCTTGTGGCCCCACTTGGTGGACCCCCGGGACCCTCCCGGTGGTCCCGGTACATTACCGATAAAACCCGAAACTTTTCCGGTGACCAAAACAGGACTTCCCATATATAAATCTTTACCTCCGGACCATTCCGGAACTCCTCGTGACGTCCGGGATCTCATCCGGGACTCCGAACAACATTCGGTAACCACGTATATCTTTTCCTTATAACCCTAGCGTCATCGAACCTTAAGTGTGTAGACCCTACGGGTTCGGGAGACATGTAGACATGACCGAGATGACTCTCCGGTCAATAACCAACGGCGGGATCTGGATACCCATGCTGGCTCCCACATGCTCCACGATGATCTCATCGGATGAACCACGATGTCGAGGATTCGATCAATCCCGTATGCAATTCCCTTTGTCTAGCGCTATTGTACTTGCCCGAGATTCGATCGTCGGTATCCCGATACCTTGTTCAATCTCGTTATCGGCAAGTCTCTTTACTCGTTCCGTAACACATCATCCCGTGTCAACTCCTTGATCACATTGTGCACATTATGATGATGTCCTGCCGAGTGGGCCCAGAGATACCTCTCCGTCACACGGAGTGACAAATCCCAGTCTCGATTCGTGCCAACCCAACAGACACTTTCGGAGATACCTGTAGTGTACCTTTATAGACACCCAGTTATGTTGTGACGTTTGGCACGCCCAAAGTATTCCTACGGTATCCGGGAGTTGCACAATCTCATGGTCTAAGAAAATGATACTTGACATTATAAAAGCTTTAGCATACGAACTACACGATCTTGTGCTATGCTTAGGATTGGGTCTTTTCCATCACATCATTCTCCTAATGATGTGATCCCATTATCAACGACATCCAATGTCCATGGTCAGGAAACCGTAACCATCTATTGATCAACGAGCTAGTCAACTAGAGGCTTACTAGGGACATGGTGTTGTCTATGTATCCACACATGTATCTGAGTTTCCTATCAATACAATTCTAGCATGGATAATAAACGATTATCATGAACAAGGAAATATAATAATAACTAATTTATTATTGCCTCTAGGGCATATTTCCAACAATGCCGGCATCATGCCAGCGTCGGCATACAATGCCGGCTTCAAAAAATATCACCACAATTCATGCTGACGCACTCGCCAGCCGGGCGGCATACATGCCAGCACACAAAAAAGGGTGAGACTTGAGTTCAACCACGCCATCGCGGCTCCCGTGGTCATGCTGGCACACCTGCCGGCATACAAAAAAGATGGCCCTCGCCATCATAGATCACTCGTCGTCGAACTTGAGCATGTCGGCCCGCATCTTCTCGAACCATGGCCTCTTCCTTGGCGACGCGGTGTTGAGATCCACCTTTATGATCTCCACCCCGGTCATCATGCTCGCGAGAGCCACTTCTTTCGCCTTGGTCTTGACGTTGGCCGCCTCTATCTCTAGCATCTTGGCTTGCTTCTCCGCCTCGAGCTCGAACATCTTGGCTTGCTTCTCGACGTCAAGATCAAGCCTCCTCCTTTGGATCTCCATGAAAGCATCCATTTGCTCCGCCTTGAAACGCCGGCGCTCCTCCTCCCTTGACTCCTTCTTATTCATCATGCCGTCCACGCTTGCGATCAAGGCGTTGGTGGCCGCATCTCGCTTGTCCTCCTTCTAGGAGTTGGTCTTCCCCCGCGGCCGTGCCGGCTCGCCCTCCCCAACATCCTCCACGGCTTTTCTTTCCCCCACGTGCGTTGAGTGCGGCATATTTGCGCCTTGAACTTCTCCTCGTCCTTGATGACCTAATAACAATGGGAGAGGTTGAAGCACTTGCCATTGTGTTGAACCTTGAATGCCTTCAAAGCTTGAAATGCCTACAAAATGTTTCCATACAAGCATATGGGCAAGTGATATGCAAATGAACACGTAAAGGATGATCTTAATGACACAAAAGAGGACGGCTTGCTTGCTATCATACCATGTCTTACATGTCGATGCCGCTCACGGGGCGGGCCTTGACGCTCTCAAGAGTGGCGCAAAACTTGTTGCACTCTTGTTGGATCACCCTCCACCGCTTGGAAATGGAGACCCACCCGCGCGTGCTCACAAATTGGTAAGGTGGAAACTTCTTGCGCTCATGAAACTCTCGGTGCACACGATTCCAAAAGGTTGAATGCTTTTGGTCGGCGCCCGTCTTTGGGTCTTGTCCAATGTCTCGTCAACACTCGCAAAGAAGCTTGTTCTCGGCAGCTGTGTACGCCTTCGTGCGCTTGCTCTTGCGCTTCGGCTTAGACTGGCGGCTTGGTTGGCGAGCTCGTCCTCGAACAAAGGCTCCACTTCGATGTCGCACTCGTCCTCTTCCTCTAGCCCATAGTCGTCCAAGAACTCGTGGTCGATGGGGGAGCCGTCCAGGTCGATGCCGACCTGATCACGCATGAAGGCCGCCTGATCGGGATCATAGCCAGCGGCCGGCGTGAACTCCCCGCGGCCGTCCTGGCTTTGTGTCTCGTCGGGATCGTAGCCAGCGCCCGACGCACCAGCCTCGAAGATAAGGTTCTGCATGTAGTCCTCGTCGGCGGCGGACGTCATTTCCTCGAACAGGTTACGGGCGTCCGGGAGCCCGCCGGCCGGCGTCTGCCGCGCACGTTTCCTCGTGCGGCCGGATGATGAGCCACCGACCACCGGGGTGGCGTTGAGGTCGATGGGCGCGGGCGCGAGCGTGGAAGGCGCGATCACGCTCACGTCGGGCGAGCACTCCCCGGAGAGGCGGGAGGCCTGCGGGTAGACGTGGAAGCCGGGGATCGGGTTGCAAGCTGATGCGCGGGGTGAGTCGGGCAGCACCATCCGAGGAAACGCCGGCGAGCCGGTGCTGGCCGCGGCGACGGCGGCTTGGACGAGGCTGTGCTGGCTAGGGTTTACCCCTAGCATGTAGAGCGCCTCCCTCGTTGTCGCCGCGATGCGGGCGTTGGTGAACTCCTGCTGCGCGGCGGCGACGGCGGCGGCCTCATCCCTCGCGTCTGTGGTGTGCCTCCGGCCCTTCCTCTTGGCCGACTCCCTTACCCGTTGTTCGGGCGTCAGCGCCTTCTTCGGCTTGGTCGCGGCGGCGGTCTTGCGCGGGGCACAAGGCTTGCCTTTCCCGGAGGGGGCGATGGCGCCGGACGAGGCGAGGGCGTTGAGGTCGAGGTCGATGGCGTCGTCCATAGCTGGTTGGGGGGCAGGAGTGCGCGCGGGGGGGGGAGTGTTTTTGGGAAAAATGAAGAAAAATGGTGATGGCTGCCACCGACCGGCGGGCCCGGGGAGAGGAGTAGACGCGTACGCGCGTCTGTCTCGTGTCCGCAACGACGCAAATCCGGTTTAAAATTGGGTCGGGAATGGATCGCCCGTGGATAAAAAACGGACGTGCGTCCGTTTAGGTCGGCACGTTGGGCCGTCACTTTTGTCTGTGCCGACACAAACGGACGCGGACGGTCGAAATGGATCGCCCCATTAAAGTTGCTCTTATCTCGGTGCCCACACGCTCTTGGATATGTTGCAATAAAGAAGAGAGCACGCCGCCACGTGCCGTGTTTTATACCATGAAGAAAACACTTGGTAGTTGGTACAGAAGACGGCGACGCGCGGTACGCGTTTTCGTTACCGGGGTGACGTCCTGAAAAACACAAACAGTTCGCGTGCCAGCCAGACTGCAGGCACGGCTCTCGGTGTCGTATCCGCATCGGCTTCTCCTCATGTCACCAGCCAAAAGGCTGCCGGGGCTCCAACAACACAACTGAGATTGAGAGGTGACCGTGGATCATTTGAATCAAATATCCATATTCCAGAAACTCATTCGGAATCTTATCGCCAGTAGCATTTTTCTCGGAATAGAGGCCTGAGAAAACTCCAGATAAAGGTACATGAGCTAATTTAAGCAATTCTAGCCTTTATATGCCAATTACCCAGTGTAATAGCCTAAGAAGCGGTCGGTTTTTTTAGTGTGATTAGACTTAAAAATTATTAAGCATTAGTATTATTCATAGACCTACCTACCATTGTTTCATTGTATGTCGCAAATTGACCATCTTGTAGCACATAGCCATTGACTTGTTTTCCTCGACTAACATGTTATCCGCATCCATTCAGAATCAAGAAAACTTCCGATATGTATCCACATTTAAGTAACATCCGTTCCGAATTTGTAACTGATAGCATCTGTTTTTAGTTTTGAAAATATGAAAAATGAAAGTGAGGAATTATAAGTGCATCTAGTGCCCCTTAGTGATTTTGATGTATTGAAGACTTATAGGTTAAGAAATTAATGCGTTTGTGAGTGTACACAGATCTATAAGTCTATAAGGAGTTTGATATTTACAGAGAAAGGCGACCTCTAAAAATGAATGTCTTCAACTGAAGACTTTGGATTTGTGAAAACTTTCTGAAGACTTTGAATGTGAAGAAATTGATGTGACCGTAAAGACTTGATAATCATGCGAGGAATATGAAGTATGAAGACTTTTGTTTTCGTAGTTTCATTTTTTTTCTTGAGTCATAGGAAACACCGTACTGTTAAAGAGGGTCGAGGAAAAACTAAGGAAAAGTTTTCAAGTGATGCTCATCTCAAAATCCTACATCTACCAATCTCTTCGAGTGAAGCCATTGAAAATCTGGTACAGCTCAGTCAATTTCTTTGATGGCAGAGACGAAGTTCTTCTGGTCTTTAAGGAATTTGTTCTGACTGAGGAGTTAGGAATTCGCCAATGCGGATTGCCTACAAGTGAGGAACATGACAGCCCTGAGGAATTTGAAGCTCAAATTTTCGACCGTTGTTGTGTTATGCGCCAGCTGACTCAAAATATCTTATCCACCTAACGGTCATATCATTGAAGGACATTTATGATTATCATGTCAGGTTGTTCCCTAAGCTATAAATAGCTGCCCCCCTACAACCACTAGCTGGTTGGCGGCTCCACGAGAAACTGACACTTGTCATTGAGAGCATCCCATCCTCCAAAGATTTTGAGCGAAAATCATCTAGTGAGAAAAACCCAAACCCAAACACCTACAAACCCAAAGTGATTGAGCATCACTGAAGAGATTGTTCCTGTGTGGAACCGACGTTTGTTACCTTTGAGGACTGTGCATCCTCCAGACGGTTAGACGTCATGGTCTAGAGCATCCAAGAGGAAATTGTGGATCGCCGAGTGACCGAGTCTGTGAAGGTTTGGAAGTCATCTGAAGACTTACCACGAGTGATTGGACGGGGTCTGTGTGACCTTAGTTCAAGAAGAATACGGTGATGACTGTGTGTCCTCATGCCGAGTGACCGAATCATTGTCTTCACCGAGCTAACTGGTTCTATTTCCTCAGCCCTTTCATTTCCTTATTACTGTGTTGTGAGCTTGTTCATATCTGTTTGAAGGCTTTGACTGAAGACTTTCTCAATTTCCTCAGTTCAATTTCTTAAGTCTGTTTATCTTCACCCTGTTGTATCCTGTGACGCTTTCTGTACTCTGTGTTTGTTTTCATTTCATCATGATGTCCATGCTCATGTTATGTCATGTCTGCATCTGAGTACTTATTCCGCTGCAAGTAGTTCTTCGCTTAGGAATTTCCTCACCCTAAAATTCCTTGGTGAAGAATTCATAAAAATTGACTATTCACCCCCCTCTAGTCGACTTAACGTACTTTCAGGAATAGTAGTAGGCGGAGGTCCGTGTATTTTAAGTAACTGTGTGTGCTGCATATTTTACCGTGTGCTAAATTTTTATGTTGAATGATGAAATTTTGTAGAAAAGAAAGACAAGCTTAAAGGGTACATAACCCTACAGCCACCATGACGATAGAGTTACACAATGCACCGCCATTTTTTTAACACTGAGCAACGATATTGTTTTTGGCCTAGGGGAGGGGGGCGGGAGGGTTTTACAACCTACCGTCGGGATCGATGATGATAGGGTTGCACGATCTACTGTTAAATATTTTCACCCGGAGCAATAATGCCTTTATAGGGTTTTGGAGGCGTTATACCCCATCGCCGGACGCGATGACGGTAGGATATAACTACCTACTGGCCCTCATATTGGGTGGTAGTCTATTTATCCATATCAGCAACCACCGACCGGCGTCTGCCTCTACCGTTAATCTTACCGCCAGGGACCCCGATAGTAGGCAGTTATACCCTATCGTCATCGACCATGGCGGTATGAAAAGAGTCGGATCATAAAAAAATTGCAAGTAGGGTATGATCTTGCTTAAGTTAAGAGGCCTTGTCTTTAACTAACTAGGATTAGGTCAAAGACGGACATTGCAAGGGGTTCTGGAACAAGATGAGTCGCCGCCGCCTCCTCCTCCACAAAAAGCTAGGGTTTCTACCTCCCGCCGACGTCGCCGCAGGTCCGCCTCCTCTCTGGTGGCCCTAGGGCCATGGGGGCGCGGTGGATCTCGACAAGGGCTAGCGGGAGGGCTTCGTTTTTACTCATTTTTTTCCAGTTTTGCTAGGTTTTGTGTCCTGCTCAGGAAGACGAGACGGAGGTGGCTTCCTGAAGATGGAACAAAGGTCTCCCCGCCTAGCCCATGTACCAGCGGTGCGTCTAGCACTGTTGGTGGGCGTGTGTCTCCGGTGGATCTATCTTTGGTGAATTTGCTCGGATCTCGTCGTTGTCCGTCTACGTTCGTGTGTCTTTGAATTGGATCCTTATGGTCTACATTATTCTTCATCTGCGGCGGTTGCTCGTTGTATTGCCATGATTGAAGATGATCGGAAAAAATATGTTGCTTATATATAATTAAAAAAAAGGTTGAAACAGTGATTTCGGCCACGCGTGGTAGCAGAGGAGCAATGGCACCGCACGCGAAAAGGCTGGGAAACAAACTGGAAACCAGAAACCGACCCGAAAAAACAAGAGTTGGTTCGTTGGTGACAGCCGGACCGATGTCATCTCTATCGGTCCTTCCTCCAATCATCCAGCTCTCGTGTGACGGACGCGCCCAAGGCCGGCGGGGCTCCACGCGGGCCGTCGATCGCCCGCTGCTGGCCCGATCCCGGCCCCCTGATTAACAGGAATGAATATTTAAACAGGAGTAATCCATCACGCAACTTCCTGGGCTCGTGACCAGACCGAGGAAGGGAGACCGCGACCGCCCCGATTTGTTGTCCACACCGCACACCACCCCCCTCCCCTCGCCGTCGCCGTCGCCGTCCTTTATTTATCCCTCGGCTCGATTCCATCTCCACTAGCCGCTCCTCGCCGCCGCCCCCCCGCCGCGCCCTCCCTCCCCGTCCCCGCGATCCCGCCGATCGGGGGGAGCCGGACTGGGTCTGCCCGCCCCGGCGCCGCCGGGTTCGATCACTTCGGGTAGGTAGGTCGCGTGTGCTCTCGGGGGTCTCGCCCGCTCGCCCGCGCTTGCGTACGCTGCTTTGCTTGCCCGCTTCCTCGATTGCTTCTCCTCCGCGCGCGCCTGGCCTCGCACCCTCATGCTAACAGCGGGGCGGCGCGGGTTCGGGCGCCATTGCTCCGCTCCCAGTAACCGCCACACGCGATGGATGGACTGTACCACTGCTAATTCCCGTCGAGAACTCTGGTGCGCGCGTCAGTCGCTCACTCCACTAGCTACTTCATTTACCTGCTTACCCCGTGGTAATACTTGAGTGCGGCCGAGCTCACTTAATGGCGACTCTGCTCACTGCTCAGATCCAAGTAGCAGCGGATTTCATGACCCCGGTGGTCCAGTGTCCTGTTGTAGTGGTATGAAGTCAGTTTGGTGGGATATACGCATACGGGAGTCAGGTGGGAGGGAGGGAGCCTCCGTGCCATTGCTCCTCTGCTGCCCTGCTTCCTCTGCCCCGACAGCTACGGATCCGTCAACTCTTGTGTGAAGAAGGGCAGATTTGGAGGTTGGGCGAGCTGCAAGTGGAGTGGACCTGTCTACTGCCGTTGACCACCGGTTGGTTTGTTCGTGGGGCTTGTGATGGTAACTGCGGCATTGTATTGGCTGCTGCTGACAAGTGAGGAGCAGGGGAATTTGCAGGGTGCTCAATTGCCATAATGGGGCTGTGTAGTGGGTTTGTAGAGTTCAGTTTAAGCGTGGACCTAGCTACTCTCACTGACCACCGGTTTAAGCGTGGACCTAGTAACTGCAGACCATTGTAGTGTTGGTTGTTAACAAGTAGTTAAGGAGCAGGGGAACTTGCAGGGTGCTCAGTGTTCTGCAATGGGGCTGTGCAGTGGGTTATGGAGTTAAGGTTGGGTAGTCGCCTGAGGGCAGGGGAATGAGAATGTAGAATTGCAGCTCCACGGCAAAATTCTTCATGATTGAGGGCAGGGCAATGAGAATGTAGAATTGCAGCTCCACGGCAAAATTCTTCATGATTGAGGGCAGGGCATAGAGCTCACATTACCCTGTTGCTTGGTGATGTAGGCAGAATGCACTTGTTTCACTCCCAAAATTCGATTGCGTGCGTCTTGTGCTTGATGCATTGTGGTGTGGTTGGCTAGTCTTACAGGCTTTTTTTTATCTTCTTTGTTCTTAGCTTTCTTCACATTTTCTTAACAGCCATGTTTGCAATGAATAATAGTTATCTGCTGAATATTCGCAGGTTCTAATTGGACATATTGCTGCTGTATTGTGACAGGCGGCGCCCTTGCTTGGTGACATTTGTGTTTTGTTGATCGTCAAGGCTTCCTTACTGCTCAGCCCTCTGTTTTTGCTTGCTGTCTATATCTCCTTGGGGAGGGCAATCTAGCAACAATGTCATCGCTTCAGTTATTGCAACTTACGGAGCATGGGCGAAACCTTTTTTCTTCTAGAAGGTGTGCTGATCACAACACATTTTTTATATATAATTTGGTTAATCAGTTGCTAGTTCTTACCTTATGCTTCTTCCTTTGAAACCACGTTCAGGAGGACGCTTGCAGTTGTTTCTGGCGCACTACTTGCTGGTGGTACTTTAGCATATGCGCAGTCAGGTCGACGGAGGAAACATCGGGAAGAAAATCATTCTAATGATGGAAATGCACATACCAGGAGTAAAGAGGGCATTAGTCAAAATGGTGTTGATGGTAAAGTGGTAAAGACAAGGAAAAAGAAAAATTTATTGAAATCCTTACATTTCCTGGCTGCCATTTTACTTAAGAAGATTGGCCCAAGTGGAACAAATTACCTTCTTGGCTTGATGTTAACAGCAGTAAGTGCTACAAATCTCCCATTCTGCCTGTTTCATTTGTTTGACATACCAATAGTGCTTTTTTGAGTATCAGAATTTGTATGGTCCATATGTGTTAGTTTAATTTCTTGTGGTATCTTACTGGGTTGCTGACTTTGTTGCTGGCTATTTGTGATAAGTTGTACCTGGGTTCAGTCATGTGGAACCTTTTTAACCGACGGACTTTCCACAGGTGTTACGTACAGCCATTGGTCACAGATTAGCAAAAGTTCAAGGGTATTTGTTCAAATCCGCGTTTCTTCGGCGTGTTCCGGCCTTCACACGCCTAATCATTGAAAATCTTCTATTATGCTTTCTTCAGTCCACGGTATATCAGACCTCAAAGTACTTGACAGGATCCTTAAGCTTGCGCTTCAAGAAAATTTTGACGGATCTCATCCATGCTGATTACTTTGAGGTAGGTATATTGGATTATGAAGTTGAAATATCCTTTCTGTTTCACACCTTCACATGTTTTTTCACTTCTTCAGTTCCCAGTTATGTACTGAAAGTCTGAGATGAACTGATATACAGTTGGTAGACTTTGCGGAGCATTATTTGTGAATTATTATTAGGTCCAAGAATTGCATCCAACAACTTGTGCTACACACAACAGCTGAAAGAACACAAATATTTTTATGGCCATGATACCTGGTCATGCAAAAATAATGTAGTGTTGAAGTATTCTGAGGCTATCTATCTCAACTCACTTAATCCATAGAGTTAAGTGAAGCCAGTTCTTTTTGCTGCAATGCACATTAAGTGTTCTGTGTACTTATCACAACTGTTCATTACCTCTTATCCTAGAGATTATCATGTGAAATTCAGAGTTGATAGTTTGGTCGATTGCCAAACTTTTCCTGCTTTGAACCACATATTCACTGCAACTCCTCATGGATTTTTTCCTACTTTTGTCCAGAATATGGTTTACTACAAGATCTCACATGTAGATCATCGGATTTCAAACCCAGAGCAAAGGATTGCTAGTGATATTCCTAAGTTCTGCGCAGGACTAAGTGACCTTGTACAAGATGATCTGATTGCAGTTGCAGATGGGTTAATATACATCTGGCGCATCTGTTCTTATGCAAGTCCGAAATATGTTCTCTGGATTCTGGTAAAAATATTTCTACATATACTGTTAACCTTATTGATTTGTAGTATGATATGGAAATTCTTATGGTCAGTCAAAGAAAAACGCTCCTCTATTCGGAGGACACTATGCTGCCTTAATGTTTGTGTATACTGTAATAATATTATGATAACTAGTTTGCTGCTTAATTAATTAGATACAATGTTAATAAGTAATTGCTTTCAGGCATATGTACTTGGTGCTGGTGGCACAATTAGAAAATTTTCCCCTTCTTTTGGGAAGTTGAAAGCCATGGAACAACAACTAGAAGGGGAATATCGCCAGGTTCATTCACGACTGAGAACTCATGCTGAGAGCGTGGCATTTTATGGTGGTGAGAACAGCGAAGAATCGCACATTATGCAGCGGTTCCAGGCTCTTGTGCGGCACGTGAATGTTGTTCTTCATGAGAACTGGTGGTTTGGCATGATTCAGGATTTTCTTCTGAAGTATCTTGGTGCCACAGTGGGAGTTATCTTGATTGTCGAACCTTTCTTTGCGGGAGATCTTAAACCTGATACATCTACTTTAGGACGGGCAGAGATGTTGAGTAATCTTCGTTATCACACAAGTGTGATAATATCATTATTCCAGTCCCTTGGCACCCTTTCTACCAGTTCAAGACGTTTAAATCTTCTCAGGTAAATGCACCATCCTTTACACTCTTGTGAGAAATGCTTGAGATACCTATATGTCAAGTAGACATTTGTATATTCAATTTTTTTATCAAATTGATTGCTGTAAATTGCCGTAGTTCCATAGTTGCTAAACATATAATGTTTGCATGTAATTATTAAATTTTGGCTTCTAAGAATTACATTGGTATTGTGTTTACATTTCTCAACACTGTTATGCCCGAAATACTTTTAGGACCTCTGGTACATTTTATTACTTTTAAACTATGTAACTTGAGAGCTGTGTTCTGTTGAGTTATATTTAAGTTCCACCCAGCTATGATTGCTTCATGCATTTCTAGTATACATAAGTTCTGGTTTTTTTGTCTCTTATGCTGATAAACTCTGCGCTCCGATTGACAGTGGCTATGCAGACCGTATTCATGAGTTACTGGATGTTTCACGTGAGCTATCTGGGGTTCGTGACAGATCAATGAGCCGAAATTCTTCTGCCAAAAATTATATTAGTGAGGCAAACTATATAGAATTTTCAGGTGTTAAGGTAATTATGATGGTGGGAGTATTATGCTCATTATTTTATCTGTTCGATACCAAGATATAAATAGAAGTTCGTTACAGGTGGTGACACCCTCTGGGAATGTCTTGGTTGATGATTTAACTCTCCGGGTGGAGTCGGGTTCTAATCTTTTGATCACTGGTAAGCTGTAACCTCTCTATCAAATATTTGCTCCCCTAGATCTGGTTCTGAGTCATGGCTGCAATGAAATTGAATCGATTGAATGTTTACACCTTCATTGCTAGAAGAAATGACGGTAATTTGATTGTTGCTTCTTCCATACACGGTATACATAAACATAACCCTCCTTTGTGCATTTGATAGTTGTGGGTTTAAAGTAGGATTTGTCAACTTCTGTTGATATTTCCTCATTACCATTAGTCAATCTATTCCCCTCATACAGGTTGGTGTTAGTTAGAAGCTGGTTATAGATCTTTGCCTAAAATCACCTCTCTTTCACTTGGGAAAAACTCTTAAAACCAGTGCTTTGACCCTAGATGCTTGGTCTTGATTTGTGGAGGGGTCACAGTTTAAATTGATCTTCTTTGTGGTCTGGTTAATTTTCCGGTTGTCAACCTTAGACAGATCATTTTAAATGTTTTGTTGGCTTAGACGTCATTTATTGGCCAGCCTTATCTTGAGAACTGCCTCAAAGTTTGTGTGCTTGAACTTGGTAGGGTGATGTCTCAAGCTCTTGCTATTTAATTATTTATGTGTATGCCTGATGCTATATTTATGTCTTCCCTGTCTTTTCTGCCACTTTTACATGAAAATTGCAGGCATGGGAAATTAATATTTCTATGTGTCTGTGATGTTTATTTCAGGTCCCAACGGTAGTGGAAAAAGCTCTCTTTTCCGTGTTCTTGGGGGTCTGTGGCCACTTGTATCTGGCCACATTGTCAAACCTGGTGTTGGTTCTAATCTTAACAAGGAAATCTTTTATGTCCCCCAGCGACCATATACAGCTGTCGGAACACTTCGCGACCAGTTAATCTATCCACTTACAGCAGATCAGGAAACCGAACCACTTAGCTATGGTGGTATGGTGGATCTTCTAAAGAATGTAATTATACTCAAACCAATACGCTGGCCTTGTTCAGCTATACCCCACTCATTTTGTTTGTGTGCTTCTTTCTCCCGAACAAGTATTTAATAAACCTTTCTGGGGATCCTTAGTGTTGTCCTTTTTTTCTTTTGCAGGTTGATCTAGAATACTTGCTAGAACGCTACCCTCTCGACAAGGAAGTTAACTGGGGTGATGAGTTGTCTCTTGGTGAGCAACAGAGATTGGGAATGGCGAGATTGTTCTACCATAAGCCCAAGTTTGCCATCCTGGATGAGTGTACTAGTGCTGTGACGACTGATATGGAAGAACGTTTCTGCAATAGGGTCCGAGCAATGGGCACGTCATGCATAACAATATCTCACCGACCAGCATTAGTTGCTTTTCATGATGTCGTTTTGTCCTTGGATGGTGAAGGAGGGTGGAAAGTTCAAGATAACAGGTTACGTTCATGATTCTTTTCCTCTTTTTCTTTTCTTCTTTTGACGTGTTGTCTCTAGAAGGCTGAACTTTGTGTGATCCTCTTGTTTTTGTAGAAATGGCTCCTTCCTTCCTACTGAATCGGAGTTTGATGCATTGAAGTCATCAGAAACTGACCGCAAATCTGACGCACTTGCTGTTCAAAGGGCTTTTAGTGCTAATACAAAGGTAGTTATGATTTCATAGTCTGTACTGCTACTATTGGTCTTCGTTGTGTCACTCTTTAACACATTTTATTACCAGGAAAATACTTTATCGGGCCCCAAGGAACATTCTTATTCAACACAGGTCATAGCTACTTCCCCCAATATGGAAATAGAATCCACAGAACAGCCACATCTGATCCCACAATTGCAGTGCTCGCCGAGACCTTTGCCTGTTAGAGTTGCTGCAATGTCTAAAATACTGGTACACAATTACATTTCCTAATTGATTAAGGGTTTTTATTAGATAGTTAATTCTAATGATTTTCTTGAATGTTTGGCAGGTTCCTAAAATCGTTGATAAGCAAGGAGCGCAATTGCTTGCAGTTGCAGTACTCGTACTTTCTCGGACTTGGATATCTGATCGTATAGCTTCACTGAATGGTTGGCTCCTCGTGTGTTTTCCTTTACTACAAGAACTGGAGCTGGCTGGTGTACAATTTTTGTAACAAGTTGCACGTCTTGACAGGGACTAGTGTTAAGTATGTCCTGGAGCAGGACAAGGCAGCCTTCATTCGATTGATCGGGACCAGTGTAATGCAAAGTGCAGCAAATTCAATTGTGGCACCATCACTGAGGTAGGTTTGGACTTTTGGTTCTGCTATTTTGAAGTTGGTTCTCAGGGAGATTTGATGCAGTGCTTGACTGCTTGTCACGACATTTTCATTTAGCGAAGCACCCACACATTTTTTTAAATATTTACTATCTATTCAAATGTTCCATCTGAACATTACTTTATGCTACCTCATGTGGTCTTCACCACAAGAATGAAAGTACTACTCATGCTTGCGTGTATTTAACTATTTTTAGAGTGGCAGTTGATTGTTCATAATTGGTTCCATGACCTGATCAAGTGTTTTCTTTACAGACACCTTACTTCAAAGATTGCTCTTGGATGGCGAATTCGCATGACCAACCATCTACTTGCATATTATTTGAAAAGAAATGCTTTTTACAAGGTAAATTACCTTAACAAAATGTGTAATTTGCAAGTCATTTGTTCCATTTTGCAGCAGTGTTTTCCCCTTATAACTGTTGCTAGCATTGTTCTGTCATGACAATATTTCTGTTTGAATAAAAGCTGAGCAGTTTGACCTTTCTTTTCCAGGTATTTAACATGACAGGCATGGAGATTGATGCAGACCAAAGAATAACACGTGATGTGGAGAAGTTGACGAATGATCTTGCTGGCTTAGTTACTGGAATGGTGAAACCATCAGTTGACATTCTTTGGTGAGTTCTTTGTGGCCTCATGTGTTGCTCCGGTGTTCTTTGGTTAATCAGGCTTTCATAGTTAAGCTACTGCTATTCTCCAGGTTTACATGGAGAATGAAGCTTTTATCTGGGAGAAGAGGAGTTGCTATTTTGTACGCATACATGTTGCTAGGGCTTGGTTTTCTAAGAGCCGTTTCCCCTGATTTCGGTGATCTTTCAAACCAAGAACAAGAACTTGAAAGTTCTTTCAGGTTAGTGATATAATTTGTTGGGTATTTGTGTATTTGGCTTTCTTATAGCATGATGAACTTCCAGTATTGACCTTCTAATATTTGTTGTTCAAGGTTCATGCACTCAAGACTGCGGACACATGCTGAGTCAATTGCTTTCTTTGGTGGTGGATCAAGGGAAAGAGCTGTGAGTTATTCCTACCACTTGAAGGGGCTCCTCAAGATGCATTTTATGTATTCTGATTCTTGTGAATATCATGTTAAATTTTCTATTTATTGTGCTACACTGTAATCCTTATTCTGAATTTCAATCGAAATGCTAAATAATTGAAAAAAAAGAGATGAAAACACAGGTCATGTAGCTTCATCTGCACATCTGGCACAGGATTTGTTAGTAAAAGTATATGGCCTCACATTGTCATTATTTTCTTATAAATCAGATGGTTGAAGCTAAGTTCGCAACTTTGCTTAACCACTCGAAGATTCTTTTGAGGAAAAGATGGCTTTATGGTATATTTGATGATTTCGTGACGAAGCAGCTGCCTCATAATGTGACATGGGGATTGAGTCTGTTATATGCTTTGGAACACAAGGGGGACCGAGCTTTGACTTCAACACAAGGTTGGCAAATCTTGAAACCGACCCATTTTATCGATATTATTTTGCATACAGTTTTACAATATGTTCTCATTTTGAAATTGCAGGAGAGTTAGCACATGCCCTGCGGTTCTTGGCATCTGTAGTGTCACAAAGTTTCATAGCTTTTGGTGACATTCTCGAGTTGCATAAGAAATTCCTTGAACTTTCTGGTGGTGTCAATAGGATCTTTGAACTCGAGGAGCTTCTAAAGGCATCTCAAAGCAGTAAGTTTCAATTCACTGCAAACTCTAGTGCCTCATATGCTTGAGTCAGAAACCTATGTCATTTGAATATAAAATGATATTGCATATCAGCAGCATAACTCCTATTTTGGTCAACCATTGTGCAACCTGCCACAAGCTCTTGAACTGAAATTATGAACACTAACCGCCCATATGATAAAATTTTATGTGAGCATGTTCAGTCTAGTATCATAAGAGTCAACCTTCTTATTTTGCAACTTTGTCCAACTATGTAATGTCATCACTGTAATTTTTGATACAAAAAATTCTTGAGTGGAGGAAAAATTGAAAATCACTGTGTACTGGAATTTCTCTAGACAATGCAAAAAACTGTCAGTTTTAGTTGGCAAATCTGGGCATCTGGCTACTCAATATTCTTTAGTGCAACATCTGCTTTTCTGTAACACTATTAACTGTCCATAACTGGTTAAGAGGTACCACCATTACTGATTGTAGAAACCTTGGTAGTAATCATATGATATTGTTGACCACCTTGACCACAGCTGGAAATTAGTTCATCAAATTTGTAAGATGCTGAATTGTTTTGTTCATAATCAGTTGATGATGTTATCGAAGTTAAAAGGTTTTAGCCTTTTGGCCATCTTGATGCTATGAATTGTACCTGGATATGACACTGTTGTTTTTCTAGATGCTGTCATGCCCTCAAATGTTATCAGTGTGCCATCTGAAGAAACTATTTCCTTCCGTAATGTGGATATTGTGACCCCATCGCAAAAGCTACTGGCTAGCCAATTGTCTTGTGATGTGTCTCAAGGAAAAAGCCTTCTTGTCACTGGTATGTGATCTGACCGCTTCTGCTTGGCTTTATTTAGCACCATGCCAACATTGTTTCTCTAATATATGTGATTATTTCTTCTGAAGGTCCAAACGGCAGTGGCAAGAGTTCCATTTTTAGGGTGCTCCAAAGTTTGTGGCCTGTAGCTTCCGGAAGGCTCACCGTGCCATCTGAAGGGATATTTCACGTTCCTCAGCGCCCATATACTTGCCTTGGAACCTTGAGGGATCAGATCATATATCCTCTCTCACGTGAGGAGGCAGAGTTGAAGATGCTTACATTGTCCAAAACAAGTAAGTGTTACCTAACTCTGCAAAGGCAAACATCTAGCTGTCGACTTCAGCCTCTGTATTCAACGTGCGAAACACACATTTATAAAATCTCCTCTACTAAAATCTGAAGTGGCTTGTGCTAGTTAATGGTGTTTGTAACAAACTTTTATTATGTGTTGAACTTCCCCTGTATTGTTATGAGCAAAGGTTTATATTGATTTGTAGTGACATGACACCATAAACCTTGGCGATGTAGGTGACAGGTCTAGATCGCTGGACGATCACCTGAGGACAATTCTAGAGAATGTTCGCTTGGTCTATCTTCTCGAAAGAGAAGGTTGGGATGCTACTCCCAATTGGGAAGACATTTTGTCCTTGGGAGAACAGCAGAGGCTAGGCATGGTCAGTGGTTATATGCTCACAGTTTGTTTCAAGCTATCTCTATACCTTTTTGCGAACAAAATGTGTAGTAACATGGAATGACTGTTTACTTTCCAGGCCCGCCTGTTCTTTCACTCTCCTAAGTTTGGCATCCTTGACGAGTGCACCAAGTACGTGTTGTATCACGCTATATTTTGTACTCCCATTTCGTTTATCAGTCTTTGTACTTAAAAATCTTGTATGCTCACCGCAGTGCTACGAGTGTCGATGTCGAGGAGCATTTGTACAGGCTAGCAACTGACATGGGTATAACTGTGGTCACTTCCTCCCAAGTAAGTACTTTATTCATCAATTTATCCTCCCGAGCCTCTGCAAGTTAACACAAGCACCGCTGGGTATCGGATCTGATTTCCTTGTCCCACGGATTTTGTTTCTTTATGCCCCTCGTGGTCGCGTCTTTCTGAATGCAAAATTGTGTGATGCTGAAGCCTTCTCTCATCTTTTTCACAGAGGCCTGCTCTCATACCCTTCCATTCGTTGGAACTGAAACTCATCGACGGCGAAGGGAAGTGGGAGCTGTGTTCAATCAACCACTAGTCACTGCCTGTCGCCCTAATTTTTGACCGGCTTTAGCTACTCTCAGCTGTATACTGACTTACAGTACAAATAGTCATTAGCTGCTGCTTCAACAAACAGAGGCTGCCTGTAGAAGCCAGGGAGGCATGCAGCACCCAATTGGAGATAGATCAGAACAATATACATACATGGGTTGTAGGAGGGAAATGTTTTTTTTCTTCTTTCCAAGGAGGATAGTATGGTATATAATCTTGTTCTCATACAGAATACACAGCGAGATGACATTTGCCGCCGAAATCAGATGGTGGTGGGTGTAACGATTATTTGTATAAACACGGGCGCGAAGCGTGCCCCCTTGTAAATGGCAACTAGTTCAAATCCATCTTCCTGATGATGCCTTTGTCTTGCACTGTGCTTTTAGTTCTGCGTCGACCGAGTCGCCTTCTGATTAGGGATCTCTTCTGTTTGGGGTGTTGCCACATCGATTTTGTGATGAGTTCATACCTAAAGCAAATTCGGAATGGTTTCACAATTCATCGTTTAGTACTGTCAAATTGTTGCAACCTGTGCATCTTTCTCCTTTGGCAGCGAAAAGCTTCATTGCCGGAAAGGCAGATAGTATAGTTGAGTATGAATATGGACTTGGTTTCCACGTCTGGACTCGACTTGTATCTTCTGTTTTTTTTTTTTTTTTTTTTTTTTTTTTTTTGCGAATGACTTGTATCTTCTGTTTGCAATGGGAGAAAAAATTCGGGATCGTCGCGGGAGCTGAACTGTTTCTTGACAAATTTTGGCAAAATTTCGAATGTCAAAAACTCATGCACACCCGCAAAAAAAAAAAAAAAAAAAACTCATGCACACCCATGATAATAAGCTCGTATATTACACTCAGAAAATAAGAAGCATTTTTGGCTAAGCTGAAGAAGATACTACGAGGGAGAGACTTGCTGGGAGAGGAGGACGAGGAGGCCCTGGGGCCCGACGAGGATCTCGCTGAGGAAGCTGACGAGGCCGAACCAGACCACCGGCGTGACGTCGACGCCGCCCAGCGGCGGGATGACCCGGCGGGTGGCGGCGAGGATGGGCTCCGTGGGCGCGTAGGCCACCACGTAGGGGAACTTGGTGACCGGCAGCCTCGGGTACCACGACATGACGATCCGCGCCACGAACAGGAACCCCACCGCCGACAGCGCCGGCCCCGCCACCCCGATCACCACCTTCGCCGTCGCCGGGTCCAGCTCCCCCAGCACCACCGCCGCCCTGTACAGCGATTGCTCGTACGCCGCCGGAGAGGTCGCGGCGTGGCACGGCAGGGCGGCGGCGCTGCTGCTCACCGCCGCTGCCGCCAGGGGTAGGACATGGCCGTGGGCTCCTCTGGCCGGCTCGCTCCCTTCCGGCCGCCGTGTCTCGAGGTTCTGATTGATTGGAAAGAAATGAAAAAGAAGCAGCGTGTGAGAGACAATGGATGGAGCTCGCTCTCCATGAACAGTAAGCAACCAAGAACCAGCCGTCCGACCTTGCTGCCGCGGCCGCCGGCGCCGGCGACGACGCAGCCCCGCCCCCTCGCCGGAGGGAGCAGCACCGACGGCTTGAGCATGGAGGCCTCCATGAGAGGCAGAGAAAAACAGAGGAGAGGAGGGAAGCAGCAACAGCGGCTCGTGGCCGTGGCCTTTTCCTGCTCTCCGAGGATAAGGCAGAAAAAAAAAAGGAAAAACTAGACGAAGAGGAAGGGCCGGGAACTCTTCTTGGGCTCATTCTACCGGGTCTCCAGTGGACGACGGCCCGGTCCGAGCCCAGCGTGGCACCAAAAAAACCCTACCTAAGGCCCAGCAGACCGAGCCGAACTATTCCTTCCCCCTTCCCCTCCTCCACGGCAGCTTCTCCTCCTCCTCCTCGCCGGCGGCTCCCTCCACCAGCCCCGGCCCCGCCGCCGCGATGCTCCGGCTCCGCTCCTCCGCCCGCCTGCTCCGCAAGGTGAGTCCGCCGCTCGCCCGCTTGTATTTAGTCGCCCTGCTGCCTGCCTCACGGTTTCTGGGATGGATTGCGTCAATTGCAGCTGTGCGAAGCGTCCCGGCCGCTGGTGCGCGGCGAGGTCCAAAGAGTGCCGCCGCCGCTGCCGACGATGACGCGGCGGCTCTCCGGCGCAGCCTCCGCCGCGCGCTCGACCTCGCTCCTGCACCCGCTGCCGGGGCTCGACCTCCCGCCCTGCCTCCCCGACCAGCTCGCCCGCCTCCCCACCCGCATCACCACGCTCCCCAACGGCGTCCGCGTCGCCTCCGAGGACGTCCCGGTACCACCCACCTCCCCCATCTCCCCCTCCTGATGAGCCCATATGGTGCTCCGCTGACGCCTCCGTGCGGTGGTTTGTCAGGGTCCCACGGCGTGCGTGGGGGTGTTCGTGGCGTCCGGCTCGATCCACGAGTCGCCCGAGTCCACCGGCGCGACGCACCTGCTGGAGAAGCTGGCGTTCAAGGACACGGCGCACCGGAGCCACATGCAGATCGTGCAGGAGGTGGAGGCCACGGGGGGCAACGTCGGCGCCTCCGCCTCCAGGGAGCAGATGGTCTACAGCTACGACACGCTCAAGGCCTACATTCCGCAGGCCGTCGAGGTGCTCCTCGACAGCGTCCGCAACCCGCTCTTCGTCCAGGACGAAGTCGACCGGCAGGTGCGGAACATCATGGATGATGCATCAAGCAGCTTATGGTTGGGTATATCTTGTTTGTTGTGCGCTGATTATGGTGGTTGATTTGTTGCTTGTCAGCTGGCCCTTACTCGAGAGGAGGTCCATGCGGTGCAGAAGAACCCGGAGAAGTTTCTTCAGGAAGTACTTAACCTTGTTGGATACGAGGGGGCGATCGCGAACCCGCTGATAGCTCCTGAGGAGGCTCTTGGGATCATCAATGCCGATATTATTCGGAAGTTCTATCATGTACTGCTTCTGACATTTGAGTTCTGCATTCCTCCTGAACATGGCTTGCTGCTTGGCGGCTCGTATTTACTTACTTTTGGTAGGATGGCCATTTTCTCAAAGCATTACATGATATTAGCACGCTGGTCACCGTGGAGCATCCTTGCACACTTTGGTCGTTTTGCTCCCTATACTTTAAGTTTTCCGTGGATGTAGTTGCGACAGATTCTAGATATTAACAATTTATTCTGTTGGCAGCGCTAAAATATAGAAGTAGTTCTATTTAACCGCATAATATACTAGAATTGATTTGTATGTGGCTGATCCAGTGCCAGCAACTATGAGAGATGCTAAATTGTGATCAGGATTGTTCTAGTCTTACAACTTTATTTTCAATCCATGGATCATGATTGTTTGTAGGAGCAACAGTTTCAGCTATGCTGTTCTCACCATATGGTTGTTTTAATATTCTCTACAATGCAATGAATATGTTTTATTCAAAAAACATGAAGCTTTGCTATTTCTATAACAGGAAAATTTCACTGCTGATCGTGTGGTTCTAGCAGCGTCAGGTGTTGATCATCAACAATTGTTAGATGTTGCAGAACCTTTGTTGTCTGATTGGCACAAGGGGTCCCCTATGGAAACACCAAAGTCTACGTATACAGGTGGTGACTTCAGACAGAAAGCAGAATCAGATGTAATATTCTTTCTAATCAAGTATTCCATTTTGAGTTTTGAGACTTCCTTATGTTCTAGCTTGAAATTTTACTCATCTCTTTGCCTGCAGATGACACATGTTGCGTTGGCTTTTGAAGTGCCAGGCGGCTGGCTTAAAGAGAGAGATGCTACAATTATGACCGTCATACAGGTATAGCTAAGGGTTGGTATTTGATAGTAATGATCTGGTCTAGATTGACATCCGCATCTTCACATTCTAATTGTTAATTCCTGAATGTTCATGCGCAACAACAATAATATTTTGAAGACCTTAATGGGTGGTGGCGGCTCATTCTCCTCTGGTGGTCCTGGAAAAGGGATGCATTCGCGGCTTTGTAAGTCACGAACACACTGCATTTGTTCATCTCTAGTATGGTTGCCATGGTGTAAACTAACTTTATGTGGTTGTTTCAGTTACTGTTTTTTACATTTCAGAATAGTTCTGCTGGCTGTCTAATTATTTCTTGTTTCAAAGGGGGTGAATGCTTTGAGGAAAAGGCTAAGTTCACTGTTGTTTCTTTGCAGACCTGAGAGTCTTAACTAAATATCACGACGTCCAATCATTTTCAGCATTCAGTAATGTATATGATAGCACTGGCCTCTTTGGTATCTATTTGACAACGGTGAGTTTATCCTTCAACGTCATTTTATGGGCTTAATTATTGCTTTTGCATGTTGTGCATCAGGACCTTTACTACAAATACTGACTTTCTGCTGGTGATGATGGCAAAACAAGCAATAGAATTAAGAAAAACTCAAATGTGAATATATATATGCTAAGTTAAAAAAGTTTAACTGTTACAAGTCTACTTGTTTTTGATTTCTCATAGCAAAACTATGCTACCAATATGTGTGTCATTTTATAACAGTTAACTCTAGCATGAAACATAGTTATTTGAATTTTAATATTGTAATGGCACCGGCCTTGGATTTTCATTCTCTATTGGAGTTTTAATATGATTTCTTGTCCATTTTTAATACTCCAGCCACCAGATTTTGTTGCAAAGGCTGTTGATGTCGCTGTGCAGGAATTGATTGCTATTGCAACGCCTGGACAAGGTACGAGCCATTCCCTATTTGGTAAATCTGTCTGAGGTTTCACTGAAGCTGCATGTTCTAAAATATGATTTAATTTGCATGCATTTAGTGACGGAGGTTGAGCTGACACGTGCGAAAAACTCGACGATTTCATCTGTGCTAATGAATCTTGAGTCAAGGGTATGTTTGGAGCCACACACCATTCTTTGTTGCTTGTCAGTTATCACGTATATTTAAAAGGATTTGATATCCATCTGTTGACTTTGCACTGCAGGTAATTGTTGCAGAAGATATAGGGAGGCAGCTTTTGACTTATGGTAGCAGGTAAGTCCATATCTTCATCGGTTCGAACCATATTTCACAAGCCTGTCTCATAGAAGAAACTCATCGATCCTGTTTTTTTGTTTGTTTGCATCACAACAGGAAGCCTATCGATCATTTTCTTCAGTGCATGGAGGAACTGACCCTAGATGACATTACAGCGTTTGCTAAGATGTTGTTATCTTCCCAACCTACAATGGCTAGCTATGGAGATGGTATGCTCCTTGATTTCCCTCTAGGTTTCAAAAATGCAGCTGATAATTCAAAATTTATACACAGCTTATGAATTAATGTGAATTCCTTTCCCTTGCTTTCTAACGCAGTCGATAAAGTTCCGCCGTATGAATTTGTCAGCAAGCGGTTCCAACGGTTCCGATAGCGCCCTAACACCATGATCCCTGGTGAAGACGAACACAGAGCTCTGTTCCAGTTCTCCCTAATATTTGTCTTGTGCTCGGAAATTTTCCCTGTTTTACTCGTGTGTGGACGAGGTTAGTTTTGTATTGGCTTAGTTCAAACAGCGCATGCTGATGAAATGTCTTGGGTAGACAGGAAAACAATTTTCTTGAAGCTTGTATGGAAATTTTGCCCTGCCAATCTATATGGTCTCGTTGCCATGTAAATTTTCAGTACGTGTGCTGAGTTTCATGATGATAATATATATCAATTGGTGACTTTTATGGCCTCAAATAAGAATAATGGTTACTGGTTAGAATTGCGAGAATTTGTCAGCACGATAATCTCTGTATTTCCTAATTTTATTGCTGAGCAACGCTGTCACTGTAGTTTGCAGCCTTGCTAACTACTCCAGTTCCAGTTTATCTCTGTATATGTTAATGCTGAGCAACGCTGTCAAATTTCTCGCTAATCTCTGTAAACAACTAAAATAAGAACTATGTCAACAAAATTCTATAACTAGCGATATTTTTCATCATATCAAGTTTCATAAAATTATGAGTGGTCAAGCATGGAGTCCAATTATCATCGTCTCAAGTTTCACAAAATTCAAACAAACATTTTAAAGTTAGGTTACATATTTCAGGTGCAAAAGAACTGTCGAAAGAAATTCAGATGCTGCCTACAAGGGCTCTCATCGCAGCAGAGATCCTAGAACATGAGTTTACTAACACTACTCACTGGGCATACACATCGTCCGTCAAGCCACTAGGCACCACTAATCCCAGCCCGACAGTCCACCCGCACCCACCTCGGGCGCAGAGCACAACTGCTTAAGATCCGACGCGTCGATAGGGGTGCCCTTCGCCTTCTTCCTCTTCTTGGTGTGATCAATCACCAGGCCTCCGACAAATTTTCCATCCACAGCAGTTGCCTGGGTCTTGTCCTTCGGCATGGGCTCTGGGACACCGCCGTCTCCAGAAAACATCAACTCTGCAAACGACACTTCTGTGTCATCGATTCCTCCCGCATCTTTATCTCCTTTGTTGGCAGATTTCTTCTTCTTGGATTCCTTCTTGGCCTTTCCTTCGGTATCATCGAAAGAAGCCTTGTCATCCTTGCTTTTCGGTCTGCTGCTCTTGTCCTGCTCCGTGAATACCTTCTCCTTCTTCTTTTTCTTACTATCCGACAATGCGGATTTCACTGGGGCAGCAATGGTGGCAGCTGGAGGAGTATCTTTGGCAGCAGGTTCTTCAGGGCTCTGCACTTGTTGCTTTGACCGTTTCCTTTTCTCCTTCTTTTCCGTATTAGAATCGATGGGATCACGATCAGGCATCTCTTCATCCTTCTTCAGCTTACTCCCTTTCCCAGAGTTCTCATTCTGGGAAATGGCTTCTATGGGCTTTGCATTGAAAATGCGCAAGTTCGGCACAATTTTCATGACCTGAGAGAATACATATAAGTTACTCAAGAACGACAATTACAATACACTCTGGAATGAAGAGAAGTCACAGAGAGAGGTCACCTTTTTAGCTAGGGTGCCTTTCTCAGCAATAGGGTTTCCCTGCAAATTTAGGTTCCTCAAGTAGCGCA
Source organism: Triticum aestivum (assembly GCF_018294505.1). Taxonomy (NCBI): domain Eukaryota; kingdom Viridiplantae; phylum Streptophyta; class Magnoliopsida; order Poales; family Poaceae; genus Triticum; species Triticum aestivum. Next base: position 735,347,485 of record NC_057800.1, read on the forward strand.
GTTCAGAAAGGACCTAGCAACCAAACCAATGGTTAAAACAATCTAAGCAAACCATGGTGTTGAACATGTGGGGACGAAATCAGATGCAAACCTTCAAATCTGACTCCCTCTCAATTAAGTTATTTCCCAAGTCAAGGTTCAAGATTTTGGTATTTTTGGCCAAGTCTGATGGAATTGTCTGCAAGTTACAGGTGCATAAGACCATGTTAACAAGAAACAATAGCAATTAATGCACAGGAGATGAATAAATAAAATTGCCCTTCATGTACACACAGTGATCTTATTGTGAGCAAGCCGAAGTTCCTTCAGTTCCACACATGCAGCAAGAGAAGATCCAATGCTTTCTATTTCACAGTGAGACATGGATATCTGGCGGAAGTTGTAACAATAAGACGATAGTCGAATACTGTTAGAAATGCTACATAACAGAGCCACCAAAGCATTTTTTTTTGCAGATTAAATAAATAAAGAATAAGTACCTTCTTTATAGACTTGGCATTGACCAAAGCATCACCAAAAGTAATAACTGGATTCTTAGAGAGAACTGTGGCAGAGCAAATATTCACAATTAACCAAGTTCAGGGAGACACTAAAGCATGAATCACAATTAACAAGTTCATGGATACAGAAAAGCATGAATGAATTGTACATAAATTCGTATTTAATTAATTTGAACTTTACTAAAGCAATATGAATTTCTTATACACATAAATTAGTTAGCATTTGCCATGCAACACTTCTTTGAGTTCCAACATGAACGCTACTCGCTACATGGAGTTATATACTGCATTTGACAAGGTTGGTATTTTGTACTTGCAGTTTATATAATAAAAGTTACTCTTGTTTACAACAGCCAGAATCGATTGATTCTTCATATTATTAGCAAGAACTGAGAAGTAAGATGACACCGTACAGGAAAAAAACATTGAAGGTATGCAGTCCTACAGTCCATTGTAATAAATAAGTGTTATATCAATATGCATACCAAGAGTATTCAACTGATGATGGGGATCAAGCTTGCAGATGGAAGTAATGTTGTTGTCTGCACAAACAATCACCAAGATCCAACATGAGTAAATCAAGTAAGCTAACAACAGGGAAAGATGAGCAGTTGAGAGTGTATAGCATTCATACACCACATACCGTTGAGAATCAAGGCTCCTAGGCTTGTCATCGATTTGACCTCATCGATTCTTGTCAATTTATTTTTGCCAGCATTTAGTACCTGCACAAGCAGGGATAAGAAAAACTCTCGAACATTATGGTTCATGAACTGGGCTAAAATTCTCCCCTAAAAAAGTAGCGAGCTAACATTCAATCCTGGATGGGTTCAATCAGATGGAAATGCAGGGCCAGGAAAGCTTCCCACCTGCAGCTTCGAGAGGACCTCGGCACCTTTCAAGCTGACAAGCTTGTTTTCAATAACCGAGAGCCACTTGAGATTGGTGCACGCGGACAAACCCTACAACATGTAAAAGAAATGACCGTAATAAGTCCCATGGAACAATAAGAAGATACACAGAGGCTCAAATGAACATAACAGCTAGTAGTGTTTAACAGTCCCATGGAACAGGCTGACCAGCTATCACCTATCATCATATTCCATAAGCCACAACCACTAGCTAAATCTCAATTTGAGCGCATCATCGAATTAGCTCTCTGTAGCATCATTTTACAGCTACAGTTGCTTCCCAGTTATCTACCATTGTTGGTCGCGACAATAAATTCAGACGGAAATGGTGGCAGCACGGATGCATTTCTTCCGACAGCAACTAGAACATATGACTTTCTGCGTATATCCAATCCAAAGGGGTGAAATGTCGGCAAGAATATATCTATCTATCTGTTTCTGTCGAGCAATCACATCAAGGGCAGTAGTAAATCTTTAGAGCGCGTGGCATTTGAGATTGAGCGTGAGGAAGGATGTACCTCGAGCGTGACGAGGCAGTTGTGGCCGAGGTCGAGGCGCTCCAGGTTCTTGAAGCTCCCCAGGCACGACACCTATCCGGCAGCCACGCACAGCGACGACAGAGAGATAGATGAGCAAAGCCGGCGAGCCACCGTTAAACTGACTGAAGCAGCCGGGACCGAGGCGGCCGGCGGGAGGCAGGGAGGATGAGGGCCCACTTACGTCGGTGAAGGAGCGGTGGGAGAGGTCGAGGAACGTGGCGAGGCAGCCGGCGGGCGCCGCCTCCCTCGCCGTCTGCTCCAGCGTCAGCCGCACCATGGCTGGCCTCCCTCCTCTTCGCCTCTCCGCCGCCGCCGCTGTTCCAAAAGCCCAAGCAAGCAAACCCCTTCAGCCCCGAGATCTCTTGCCCTAGCGCCCCAACCAAAGCCCACCAAGGCTTTCGGGGCGGGCCCGTCCCACCAAATCCGGCCGGGCCCACCTGCCAGCGCGAGATGGTATCGGCAGGTCGCTCGGTCGGTCAGAGGAGTTATTGGAGTCGGAGAGGAGAGGAAAGCAGGAGGAGGCGACAGGTGCTCGCCCGCCCCACCGCCGGGAAGACTCGCTCCGCCGCCCGCCGCCCGCCGCCCGCCGGAGATGGCGATGACCGTGGAAGGTAAGGGATCTCTCTTCCTGCCCCCGACCCAGCTCCTATTCCCCGGGTGATCGGGCCGAGCTCGCATTCGGGCTGCTGCGGCGGGGGGATCGGGCGGCTAGGGTTCTTGCTGGGGGCATGGGGTCGCGAATTGACGGGCCAGGGTGCGGGGGGATCCGATTGGTTGGTGCGGGTTGGTCGGAGCGCCGTGCTGCGCCGGCCGGGCGGCTCTGCGTAGGTAGGTAGCGTGGGCGAGGCTGGCACGGGGACAAAAATCAGTGCACGGCCTGATTTTGCCCAGTCAGATCAGTGCGCTTTCCTTAGGGGAAACGGGGTCAGCTGTGCTGCCAGGGACCTAGGTTTGCGTGGAACAGGGGCCGTGATGCGTCCACATCGTTTGCATCTTATCGATGGGCTTATCCATTCTCATGAATTAGTACGGTCCAGTTTCAGCATTTATATTAGGTTCTTGCACTCTGAGCAGTTCTTGATAATATCAATCTTTCTTATATCTTGCAAATTGCTTCAAGTGTTTGACGACTAACTTGTGTGTTCCTCGTCTGCTTTGCTTTCGTCCTTGCTGCTGGATGCTGCTGTCAACTTACTCTTGGCGTGTGTCTTCACAGTGTAAGTTCATTATTCTGCTTTCTCTTAACCATTGTTTTGCATTTGACAAGTGTGCCGTCTTATTAAAAATTTCTCTTACAGGCTCGCTGGACTTGCGTGTATGTTCTCCACGAGCGTTCTTTTGCAAATCCTGGTAAGCTATGTACATTCATGCCTAAAGCTCACTGAATCAGGTTTCTGAAAGATGGTACAGTGGCAGCAATTGTTTTACTCACTGTCAGTTTCCAGTAACTTTGAGGACAACCTGACAGATTGGTTTCAAGTTTTGTTTCTACAATTCACTTATGCCCAGTATTCTATTGTGTGATTGTGCCAAAGAGGCAAGGAATGTGCGGAAGAGTAATATTGTGACATAGTTGCTGGTCACTTCAGGGTTACTCTTGTTATTCAGTTAGGAGTCCCACATGCTAGAAAAATCATCTTAGAGTTGATGCACACAAAGATTGGTCTGATTGTATCGACATGCACAACTACTGTAGTAATTATTTTATATGGAGGTTATCGAGCAGCATCAGATTGCTATCCCTTCATTATTTGACCAAGTTGTTACTTCCGAATTCAATGACTATTTATTTTCTTGGTGCAGGCATGTGCTTTGTACAACAACTGGTGGCCTATGTTAGCAGGTGACTGCTAGTTTGTTATCCTCCTCAATCACTGTGAGCAAGTTCCTGTGGCTTTTCCACTGACGTTCTTGTGCATGCTTTTTCTGTTCTGCAGCACTCATGTATATCATTGTGCCAATGCCATGCCTGTTCTTTGGCGACGGATCCACACGGTTCTTGAGTAGCGGAGAGGGTGGAGCGTAAGTTCTAAATTGATGATTCTCTTTCCTTTGGAGAAGTAGTAAACTGAACATGTATATCAGCACAGCAGACATGATAGGCATTAGGCAATCACAACTTAGGATGCTGATCCACACATTTGCTACCATAACAGTTATAATCAGACAGGGCATCTCATTTTTCAGCTGGATGAAAGCCGCAAAGTTCTTGACCGGCATGTCTGCCATGGGAAGCCTCGCCATCCCGGCGATCCTGAGGCACGCTGGCCTGATCGAGACGGGGGCCATGTTCATCGAGTTCACCTCCTTCTTCATCCTGGTGTGCACGGTTCTGTGCTTCCACAGGGCTACCCTGGACGAGGAGTGGTAAAGGCTCGCGCAAGGCCACAAGGAGTGCCCGAGAGAAGAACGCCTGTTAGGATGTGGAAAAGAAATCCCTTGGTGGGAGGGAGCTAACGTGGAACTGTGTACAAAGAAGCGTGCTTCAAGCGCTTGACTACTGTATTTATGTATACGCGTACCCGAGATTCGGTAATCTAGTTGGTAATCTGTGCTGAACCGGTCGTGTGAAGCATATATGATTCGGCGCAGTTGATTGACGCAAAGCAGTCTTTCTATGGTCGGTTTGACACTTGTGCATTCAGAATCTGCACTTGCAGTATGGTACAAACTATTGGATGGAATGAAGTGACAATATTTTGTTTAGATGGTTGCACCTGAAGCCAAATTTGCTCAGTTATGTGTGCCTCAATTCTTTGGTTGTTTTTGTGTGATCTTCAGAGAACATTTTTTGGTGCAATCTTTGGAGAACTTTTTATTGTTGTTTGTGTGTGATCTCTAGATAACATATTTTGGTTGTTTGTGGGTGGTCTATAGAGAACTTGATAGAAGCAACGGTCTCTTGGATCCGTTGCCAACTCCACAAAACCTAGAATATACTTTTCTACTGCTAAAATAAGAAGCGCAAGATCAATTATTCAGAGGTCTCTCGTTGTCCATCAGTCCATCTGTTCGTAGTTACTCTCATCATTTGGAAAGCTCCCTGACACCAGGAAATTGTGTACTGCTCCCTCCGTCCAAAAGTAAGTGTTGGAACACTTATTTTGGAATGGAGGGAGTGCTGCATATTTTTTTTTTCTTTCGAAATGACAGATTCTCTGCCTTCATTAAGAAAAAAAGAGGGAGTACTACACATACATTATCACTACTCTGAGAAGTTGCCTGTTAGCATATGAATCATGGATAGGCCGAAATATCTATATGCTGGGACTCTGGAAGCTAAGACTGGTTTTTCACCCGGAAAATGTGTATACGTAACTCTACGAGTTGTGGTTGCCAACAATATATTTGCTAATACAGAAAACTAAACATCAAGACAGTTTGGCCGAGCGGTCTAAGGCGCCAGATTTAGGCTCTGGTCCGAAAGGGCGTGGGTTCAAACCCCACAGCTGTCATACTTTTTTGTCTTGTTTTATTTTCAACGTTCTTTTTCTCCTCTTGCAAATCCATGAATCGTGTAAAAATGCACTAATCATTTCTAGATTAGATCATGGAAATTCTTCAAGCCATAACCTTCCCATTCTGCCCACTTCCTACACTTTCAACCATTTTCATTTTTTGTCTTGTTTTGTTTTATTTTCAACGTTCTTTTTCTCCTCTTGTAAATCCATGAATCGTGTAAAAATGCACTAATCATTTCTAGATTAGATCATGGAAATTCTTCAAGCCATAACCTTCCCATTCTGCCCACTTCCTACACTTTCAACCATTTTCATTTGAATTTCCTTTTAGAAGAAAAAATATATTCCTAGAAATTTTTCATATCCCCAAATGTTAAACTTTTATCACATTTAGTACTATCCTCTCTTCCTCCCCCCCACCTCCTATTATACCGCAGGGCCTCTGGTAGTCACTATAAAGGTATAGTCTTTCATGAGCGCAGGGCTCTAGCAATGTTTCGAGTCACTAAGAGATGCTTAAGGAAGATTTCGCTGGAGCATAGTCTGGGACCGTGACGATCGCTAGTCTAGGAGTAAGAGCATCTTCAACCCCCCCCCCCCTCTACAATTCCCCCTATTTGTTCGGACAGACAGCTCAAACACAACCCAGGTAGAAAATGGCCACCCAACCAGACCACTATTTCCATCCCATATGTCGCCATATGTGGGATATATTTGGGACAACTTGGACATATGACCCAGATAGAAAATTGCCACCCAACCAAGGTTGTCTAGCACCTTCATTTCCAGCCCATATGTGGGATAGAGTTGAGACTGCCCAGACACACCTCCATTTCCAGCCCAGATTTAGGCTCAGGTCCGAAAGGGCGTGGGTTCAAACCCCACAGCTGTTATACTTTTTTGTCTTGTTTTGTTTTATTTTCAACGTTCTTTTTCTCCTCTTGCAAATCCATGAATCGTGTAAAAATGCACTAATCATTTCTAGATTAGATCATGGAAATTCTTCAAGCCATAACCTTCCCATTCTGCCCACTTCCTACACTTTCAACCATTTTCATTTTTTGTCTTGTTTTGTTTTATTTTCAAAGTTCTTTTTCTCCTCTTGTAAATCCATGAATCGTGTAAAAATGCACTAATCATTTCTAGATTAGATCATGGAAATTCTTCAAGCCATAACCTTCCCATTCTGCCCACTTCCTACACTTTCAACCATTTTCATTTGAATTTCCTTTTTAGAAGAAAAAATATATTCCTAGAAATTTTTCATATCCCCAAATGTTAAACTTTTATCACATTTAGTACTATCCTCTCTTCCTCCCCCCCACCTCCTATTATACCGCAGGGCCTCTGGTAGTCACTATAAAGGTATAGTCTTTCATGAGCGCAGGGCTCTAGCAATGTTTCGAGTCACTAAGAGATGCTTAAGGAAGATTTCGCTGGAGCATAGTCTGGGACCGTGACGATCGCTAGTCTAGGAGTAAGAGCATCTTCAACCCCCCCCCCCTCTACAATTCCCCCTATTTGTTCGGACAGACAGCTCAAACACAACCCAGGTAGAAAATGGCCACCCAACCAGACCACTATTTCCATCCCATATGTCGCCATATGTGGGATATATTTGGGACAACTTGGACATATGACCCAGATAGAAAATTGCCACCCAACCAAGGTTGTCTAGCACCTTCATTTCCAGCCCATATGTGGGATAGAGTTGAGACTGCCCAGACACACCTCCATTTCCAGCCCAGATTTAGGCTCAGGTCCGAAAGGGCGTGGGTTCAAACCCCACAGCTGTTATACTTTTTTGTCTTGTTTTGTTTTATTTTCAACGTTCTTTTTCTCCTCTTGTAAATCCATGAATCGTGTAAAAATGCACTAATCATTTCTAGATTAGATCATGGAAATTCTTCAAGCCATAACCTTCCCATTCTGCCCACTTCCTACACTTTCAACCATTTTCATTTTTTGTCTTGTTTTGTTTTATTTTCAAAGTTCTTTTTCTCCTCTTGTAAATCCATGAATCGTGTAAAAATGCACTAATCATTTCTAGATTAGATCATGGAAATTCTTCAAGCCATAACCTTCCCATTCTGCCCACTTCCTACACTTTCAACCATTTTCATTTGAATTTCCTTTTTAGAAGAAAAAATATATTCCTAGAAATTTTTCATATCCCCAAATGTTAAACTTTTATCACATTTAGTACTATCCTCTCTTCCTCCCCCCCACCTCCTATTATACCGCAGGGCCTCTGGTAGTCACTATAAAGGTATAGTCTTTCATGAGCGCAGGGCTCTAGCAATGTTTCGAGTCACTAAGAGATGCTTAAGGAAGATTTCGCTGGAGCATAGTCTGGGACCGTGACGATCGCTAGTCTAGGAGTAAGAGTATCTTCAACCCCCCCCCCCCCTCTACAATTCCCCCTATTTGTTCGGACAGACAGCTCAAACACAACCCAGGTAGAAAATGGCCACCCAACCAGACCGCTATTTCCATCCCATATGTCGCCATATGTGGGATATATTTGGGACAACTTGGACATATGACCCAGATAGAAAATTGCCACCCAACCAAGGTTGTCTAGCACCTTCATTTCCAGCCCATATGTGGGACAGAGTTGAGACTGCCCACACACACCTCCATTTCTAGCCCAGATTTAGGCTCAGGTCCGAAAGGGCGTGGGTTCAAACCCCACAGCTGTTATACTTTTTTGTCTTGTTTTGTTTTATTTTCAACGTTCTTTTTCTCCTCTTGTAAATCCATGAATCGTGTAAAAATGCACTAATCATTTCTAGATTAGATCATGGAAATTCTTCAAGCCATAACCTTCCCATTCTGCCCACTTCCTACACTTTCAACCATTTTCATTTTTTGTCTTGTTTGTTTTATTTCAACGTTCTTTTTCTCCTCTTGTAAATCCATGAATCGTGTAAAAATGCACTAATCATTTCTAGATTAGATCATGGAAATTCTTCAAGCCATAACCTTCCCATTCTGCCCACTTCCTACACTTTCAACCATTTTCATTTGAATTTCCTTTTTAGAAGAAAAAATATATTCCTAGAAATTTTTCATATCCCCAAATGTTAAACTTTTATCACATTTAGTACTATCCTCTCTTCCTCCCCCCCACCTCCTATTATACCGCAGGGCCTCTGGTAGTCACTATAAAGGTATAGTCTTTCATGAGCGCAGGGCTCTAGCAATGTTTCGAGTCACTAAGAGATGCTTAAGGAAGATTTCGCTGGAGCATAGTCTGGGACCGTGACGATCGCTAGTCTAGGAGTAAGAGCATCTTCAACCCCCCCCCCCTTCTACAATTCCCCCTATTTGTTCGGACAGACAGCTCAAACACAACCCAGGTAGAAAATGGCCACCCAACCAGACCGCTATTTCCATCCCATATGTCGCCATATGTGGGATATATTTGGGACAACTTGGACATATGACCCAGATAGAAAATTGCCACCCAACCAAGGTTGTCTAGCACCTTCATTTCCAGCCCATATGTGGGACAGAGTTGAGACTGCCCAGACACACCTCCATTTCCAGCCCATATGTGGGACAGATTTGAGACGGCCTAGACGCATCTGTCACGTCGGATTGGCCCACCCGACCCCACAAAACTTCACCCCTATCATCATCTTGGACCAAAACTTAGCTACTCTCATTGTCCGCTCCGCTTTCTCTCTACTCTGCCCCCGGTCATCTCCTTCCCTTTTCAGCCATCTCCGCCATTTCGAGCACCGGATCAAAGTTTGCCGGGTCCAGATCCAACCACAACATTGACTAGGAGTTTGCCGCTTGATCGAACGAGGAGCTAGCCCTCCGGCTCGCACTCCACCGGTCTCTAGTAGAGATCACAATGAGTACCCGAGAAGAACAACTGTTAGGATGTCGAAAGAAATCCCCTTGGTGGGAGGTAACATGGAACTGCATACAAAAGAAGCATGCTTCAGGGGCATAACTACTCTGTTTATGTATTATACAGAGACTCGAGATTCAGCAGTGTAGTGGCAATGCCATCTTCTTACATTAACGTCTTTTCTTGTCGGTGCTTTTCCTCGCATAATCTTTGCCTGAACTGCTTGTGTAAACATATAAATATAATCTAGTGTGTTGATGATAGATATCATTTTTATTTGATTGGTTGTCAGTTATGCATTCAGAATCTGCACTTGTAGGATGGTACTAAGAAGTGAATGGAATGAGGTGAGAAAGTTTTGTTTAGATCCTTCACTTGAGGTCAAATTTGCTCAGTTATGACTTATGTGTGCCTCCGTTTTGTTGTTGTGTGAGATCCCTAGTGAACATCTTCTGGTTGTCTGTGTGTCATCTCTAGAGACAGTTTTCTGGTTGTTTGTGTATGCTCTCTACAAAACTTGATACACGCAAAATTATCCTGCATACCTTGCCAACTCCTCAATAGAATATACACTCCGCATCTGCTACCTGTACTACCAACATAAAAAGCACAAGTTGCGGCCGATCTCGAGGGTCATAATTAACCATTTAAACCGCCTAAATCAGATGAGTCACATTGCTCTAATGATGTTGCAAATCACATCTATAGTTTCTAATCGGTTATCAATAATTTGGAAACCTCTCGTTGTCATTCAATCACATCAGTTTGTAGTCACCTTCATCATTTGGAGAGCTCCCCCACACACAGAAATTGTGATACTACACAAACATTATCACTAGTTTGAGAAGTTACCAGTTAGCATCTCATTTAATTGTTTCTTGCCCGGATAGACGCAAATATCTAGATACGGGAAGCAAGACACTTTTTTCGAGAGAAAAAAAAAGAAGGTACAGTGGGAATATTATTTCAGTTTCTTTAACGCTACAAGTTGCTCGCACACACAAAAAAAAAACACGCTACAAGTTGTAATTGGTATACAATATTTAACGTAATAGATCGAATTATTCATCAAGACAGTTTGGCCGAGTGGTCTAAGGCGCCAGATTTAGGCTCTGGTCCGAAAGGGCGTGGGTTCAAATCCCACAGCTGTCATACTTTTTGTTTATTTTATTTCCATCGTTCCTTTCCTTTTTCCGTTTTGGTAAGTCCCACAGATTTTGGAGTAGTCTCTCATAAAACTGCACTACTCACTTCTAGATTGGATCATGGAAATTCTTCATCTCATAACCTTCCTTTTCTGCCCACTTCTTTTACTTTCAATCATTTCATACGAATCACTTTTTTAGGGTATCACTTTTTAAAGAAGCAAATACATGTGCCCATATATTTTTAGATCAAATGAATACCAAATGGAAATTAAAATACACCACTCTGAAACTCATTTCTTCTAGCAAAAAAAAACATCTCTGAAAAAGACTTTTGAAACCCTGTTTGGACCAGACTAAGAAAGTGCCGTTACTTTCCTACCTCAACTCTTCTAAGGTCCTAGTTCCTAAACAAGTTAACAAAACATTGTCTCTTGCACCACATTCCCATATGAGCTAATTGTTTACCTTCGTCCCGCCTTTTGTTCTATCCATAGTGCCTTCGGTAGTCACTAAGAGGTGTCGTCTTTGGTGAGTATGGGTCTCTTCATTGTTTCGAGTCACTAAGAAGGGGGCTGTATGGTACTGTGAAGATAGCTAGTCTAGGAAGCATGTGTTGGGCATTAGTTGAGATATTAGGTATCATGAACACAAAAGGAGTGGCTTGAGGAGTCTCAATAGCCACAACTATGGCTATTGGTTGAGCTACATGAAGTCCTTCCTACAAGGTCAGGATTCATGGGAGGTCATTGCAAGCACTGATACAACTCTTTCAGGGAGTGTAGAAACATTATGGAAGTGGCACATCAAGGCGGGCAAGACTGTGTGTTGCTTTGAAAAACACGAGGGAGGACGGCCTACATTCGAGATGTGGCGACAACGGAGTGGCTAAGGAGAAACTGCAAAATTGTTCTCAAAGAAGAATGAGGCATGGCTCAATGTACCAAAAAATGAGCTTGTTGGTATCAACGCGACACTTCCAGTACTAGTTAGTACTTTACATAAGTAAAGCATATATGTTGTGTATCCTAGCTGCATGCCTGCATCCTGAAGAGAAGGTCGGTGGAGGATGAGAAGGATCATAAACCATGGCCGTGGTGGGAGGATAGCCGTCACAACCATCCTTAGCTGTAGAACTTATTGGCTAATTAGAAGGCGTTAGCCAAGGAGATTAACATAATCACCTTTATAGAGTGATATGAAGATGAGGTATTCTATATCAATAGGAAGAGGAGTCCACTAAGAGGATGAGAAGCAGTGAAGGAGAAATGGACAGGAGGTGAAATGTGGTGCCCAAAGGAGAACAACTACCCAGAGGGGCTCGAAGAAAAAAAAGGAAGAAGATTATTAGTAGCTGACAGATGAGAGAAAGAAGATATGTGAGTTCTTCAACTGTGCCAAGAAGGGTCACCTTGCTAGAGACTATTGGAGTCCAAAAAGCGCTCAAAAGGAAACATGGCTACTACGTCAGATGTCACAATAGGGAAATGCCCAATTGTTGAAGGTGGGATGCTAAGATGACAATATGCATGGAAGGTGGTGAAGTTTACTTTGTGAAATACCCGAGGGAGAGTGGGAATCAACAAACATGTGGCATTAGTCCAAAAGATACCAAATAAGAAGAAGAATGGGGCACAAAACTTTGCTTTCTTCATGGAGGTAAGCAACCAAGATCATGCCAGTGACTCTTCTGTACCAGGATAAGATAGAGATGGTTGATAGCCACCATCTTATTTTGGCTGCACTTGTGGGTCGGAGCGCCGTGGGGGACTGCAGCAGAGGTCGCCCTCTCACTCAGCAAAAATCCACGCCAGGACACATCATGCAAGATGTAGCAGGCGGGAATGCACCAGGCAGGAGGACGAGAATAAAATCGGCGCCTTCATGTGTGACCACAAAGAGGTTCAGTGTACTATTTCATCCGTCCCATAATATAAAAACATTCTTATAGTGTCAAAAATGCTTTTATATTATATAGGACAGAGTAGTAGAATATATTGCAACCATCAAAACAGCCCAAGTCAAATGACTCACGTTTCCCTGATGATTCGGTTATCAGTTTACTTGGAGACCGATCGTTGTCCATCAGTCCCATTACTCTGTAGTAGCTCTCATCATTTGGAAAGCTGTGTGGTAAACAAAAGGGATAAACAGAGTACTAATCTTGCTTCGAATATAGAGGAGAACATTTAAAATTAAGCACTGAGACAGTTTGGCCGAGTGGTCTAAGGCGCCAGATTTAGGCTCTGGTCCGAAAGGGCGTGGGTTCAAACCCCACAGCTGTCAAACTTTTTGTTTTATTTTTTTTATCGTTCTCCTTTTCTTTTCTGAGGTATTTTTTCATCATTTTCCAAGTCCAGGCATGGAGCAGCATTTTGTAAAACTGCACTAAATAATGCTTAGATCGGCTCGTGGAACTTCTTCAAAGACATCATTTCTTTCTACTTTTATTGGTACTAATAATTAATTAAGGAAAAAACTAAACTAGTGAATTTTTTATTAATTAATAGTCGACATTTTTCCAAACCTTTATTTTGGCACGTTCACCATATAGAACTTTTTTCTCCTGTACTTATCTGAGGTAGTACTCTCCCGTGCTTTTCACTCCCTTTTTGTTCTGATTGCCTCCGTCCTTCACCCTAGTTCCCGCCTCTTTTCGCTGGCCACCGCCACATAGACCCAATCAAGATGTTCGAAGTTCCGCCTGAGGCAGTGGCGGAGCCAGCTCATAAATGCAGCCCGGGCATGACTGAACTGTGACAGCGTGAGCTGCGACCTACCCAAAGAAATAAGTCTTCTAATCATAGATTATCAGTAGTGCTTAGTAGTAATTTTTTGGACTAGCCCGGGCAGCTGCCCGGGGTCGCCGGGAGGTGGCTCCGCCACTGGCCTGAGGCGAAGACAGAGGATCTAAAGGTGCTAGCCGCCCGTAGATCAACTCAGCGACACACACAACATGCACCACCGGCGGCGACCCATCAGGTGCCACTGTCGATGCACTCTACGGCCTGGCAAGAGTAGCTGCAGATGGCGTACTACTACGCCATCAATCAAGCAGTTCGGTCAGCAGTAGTCCCCGACCACCTCTGCACAACACGTGCCATGGAGCGTGGACCTCAACATGCCCATCCAGGATTAGGGAGCCATCGTAACTATGCCTGAGAAGTCACCAGGTGTTGCTTGCTAGGAGACGCTAAAATGATGATTTGAAGCACAATCTGTCGACATGGAGAAGAAGGCAAAGGTCGGACGAGGAGATCCAACCCTGACCACGCCGACGCCCAAAGCACCATCACAAGATCTTATTGTCGAGACTATCGACTCCATCCTGAGTTGATGTGTGGGCAACTGGGCATCAAGGTTTGACCCACCTCTGAAACCGGACAACTCGGACCTAGAAGTAGAATTGAGTAAATAGCGAAACACTACCACATTACGGGCTAGGTTTATGAAAAACTGCCACTTCTCTTAATTTTTCAAAGTGCCACCACAAATTTGGTTCGATGTTTCAAAAAACACTAGTGAATGAAGCGTTAACTTTTAACCATGATTATGACAATGCCGACCCACCCATCAGGTCTGATGTGGCAACACTGTTATCTTTGACTATAAGGTTGACCTTTATGACAAGTGGAGCCTACATGTGGGACCTCGTATGTTTTCCAAAAAAGCAATCGGGTCCCCATATTTTTTCCAAAAAATAAAAAGCAGTCGGGTCCTACTTCGCCCGCCGCATATTGTGTGTATTGGACCCGCCTCCTAGTTTCTTGTATAGTTGAGGTCTGTGGTCCATCTTTATACATCATATATACGTGTCTATGCACGAGAGAAATACATTGTGCAATTCATATATTCTACATGATATTAGTTTCCGGGTTCTAACCCTAGCCTTCCACCGCCGCCGCCGCGTGTCTCCTCCGCGCCGCCGCTGCCGCCGCCGCCCCTCTCTCTCCCTACCAATCGCTTCGATGATGGCCTCCGCACTGTCGCCGCCTCCACCACCGCGGTCTCCGCCTGCCCCGGCCGCCGCTTCGGCCTCTGACCCAGCCGCCGCCGCTCACTACGGCGCTGCCCCTCCGCCTCCGCATGGATACGGGGCTTCTGTGTCCTGGTTGGGTCACCAGTCAGCGGGTCAAAATCCGTCCGTGGAGCAGCCAACGGGCCAGCCTTGTTTTGCCTCGCTGCCCTTGCAAGGCTACGCGTACGGCCATGCGAACGACGCCATGCAAAGCCAGCCAATGGATCAGCCTTGTTTTGCCTCGCTGCCCTTGCATGGCTATGCGTACGGCCATGCGTACGGCGCCGTGCAAGGCGCATCGCTCGCGATGCCATCAGGCGTGCCGCCCGCGATGCCATCAGGCGCGCCGCCTGATGCACTCGCCCGCGACTGCCAACCGCATCGCCGACCGCATTGCTGCTGCTGCCCAACCGCGTCGACCGTGCCGACCGCTGCCGTCGGACCAGAGATGGCGTCCGCCGGCTCGTCCGCCGCCGTCTCTGCCATCCCGCCGCCGGTGCCCTCTGGCGCGGCTCCGCCACCGGCCCCATTGTCGTACGGGGCGGCCGCCACCTACGACGCGCTCGTTCCCACGTATGGGGCATACGGGGCTCCGCCCACTTCCACGTCCGGGTCTCCACCAGTGTACGGGGCT
Source organism: Triticum aestivum (assembly GCF_018294505.1). Classification (NCBI taxonomy): domain Eukaryota; kingdom Viridiplantae; phylum Streptophyta; class Magnoliopsida; order Poales; family Poaceae; genus Triticum; species Triticum aestivum. Next base: position 735,362,558 of record NC_057800.1, read on the forward strand.
CCACCAGCGTACGAGTCTTCCGAGTAATGGTGGGGGTCGTCAGCGGGCCACTCGCTACCCGCGGTCCCCTCGGTGCATCACGCGTACTACGCGGCTCCGCAGCCGTACGGCGAGTATCCACCACCGCAGCTGAGCGGCGGTTACGGCTTTCCCATGGCGTCTTTGCCCTCCTCGCCGGCCTTGCCGCCGGTGCCTTGGGACCTGGTGCTCCTCACCGGGCTGCATGCCGCTCCTACGCCGAACAACTACACTGGAGTTGGTGCTTGGTACATGGACTCTAGTGCCACGGCTCACATGTTTGCCCATCCTGATAACCTTGCCTCCTTCACTCCTGTCTCTACCGACCGCCGTATCATTGTCGGCGACGGTTCCACACTTTCTATCACACATGTTGGGCACACTTCTTTTCCTTCTACTTCTACGTCTTTATCTTTGTCTAACATACTTGTGTCTCCTCACCTTATTAAGAATCTTATCTCCGTTCGTTGTTTCACTCGTGACAATCCTGTCACTGTTGAATTTGATGAGCTTGGTTTTTGTGTCAAGGACGCTCAAACCAGGATGATACTCCATCGATGTGATAGCCCCAACGAGCTCTATCCGGTGCATTCGCCCTCATCCACCACCACCGCACCGGTCGCTCTCTCTGCTGGAGTTGATCTCTGGCACGCTCGCTTGGGTCACCCAACCCTGTCACACTTCGTCATATTCTTAGGAGTTTCAGTTTCAGTTGTCATAAGATTGAGGATCACACCTGTCATGCCTGTCGTGTTGGCAAACATGTTCGCCTCCCGTTCAATAACTCCACCAACATAGCTTCTTTTCCTTTTCAGTTGATCCATAGCGATGTGTGGACCTCTCCGGTTCCTAGTAATTCGGGGTATTTATATTATCTGGTTATCCTTAATGATTATTCTCATTATGTGTGGACTTTTCCTTTGCGCAGAAAGTCGGATGCACTCTCCATTTTGACAGCTTTTTACTCCTATGTCAGCACACAGTTTGGGCGTCCCATCCTTACTCTTCTGACTGACAATGGAAAAGAGTTCGACAACCTTACTTTCCGCACTTTTCTATCGCACCACGGCACAATTTTTCGTCTCACATGCCCGTATACTTCACAGCAGAACGGTTGAGCCGAACGTGTCCTTCGCACTCTGAACGACTGTGTTCACACACTCCTGTTCCATGCTAATGTGCCGCCTCATTTCTGGCCGGACGCACTCGCCACTGCTTCTCTTCTCCTTAACCTTCGCCCTTGCCGCCCACGGTGGAACTATGCACCTCACCATCTTCTCTTCGGTACGCCCCCATCTTATGATGGCTTGCGTATTTTCGGGTGCCTTTGCTATCCTAGCATTGCCGACTCCGCTCCTCACAAACTCGCACCTTGTTCTGTCGCTTGCATCTTCATCGGCTACCCCTCCAACTCCAAGGGATATCGGTGCTACGATCCCGTCTCCCACCGTGTGTTTACTTCCCGCCACGTTTACTTTGATGGGCATCTGTTTCCGTTTCACCAGGTATCCCCGGCTGTTCCTCCCGCCACCGGTGACGCGGGCTCCTCGACGCCTCTCCCAGGGCGCTCGCGCGCCTCTCTTTGGCCCGCCCTTGGCTTTGAGGCGCGCCCCCCGCATGCGGCGCCTCCTACAGCCGCGGCGCTGGCGCCCCCGACGTTGGCGCCCGCGGCACCCGCGCCCCCCCGGCGCCCCTGGTGCCCGCGGCCCCCTCGATGCCCCCGGCGCCCACGACGTTGGCGCCCGTGGCCCCCCCCCCCCCGGCGCCCCCGGTGCCCGTGGCCCCCCCGGCACCCCCAGGGCCCACGACCCCCTCGGCGCCTGTGGCCGGTCCGGTCACCCGCGCCCGTACGGGCGTTTTCCGCCCGAGCTCGCGCTACGCCTCGGATGACTACGTCCATGCGGCGTCCACCTCTGAGCCATCGTCGTTGCCATCCTCCGTTCGAGCCGCTCTTCGTGACCCGCTCTGGATGGTTGCGATGCAAGAGGAGTTTGATGCCGTGTTGCGCAACCGGACGTGGCAGCTTGTTCCCCGTCCCCGGCACGCCAACGTGATTACCGGGAAGTGGGTCTTTAAACACAAGCTCCGTCCTGATGGTACCCTTGATCGCTATAAAGCGCGCTGGGTTATTCGTGGCTTCCGACAGCGTGCTAGCATCGACTTCATTGACACCTTCGCTCCGGTCGTCAAGCCCAGCACGATACACACGGTTCTCCACCTTGCGGTCTCCCGTGCTTGGCCGGTGCACCAGATGGACGTCTCCAACGCCTTCCTCCATGGTCACCTCGAGGAGCAGGTCTTCTGCCAGCAGCCCACCGGATTTGTTGACCCGACGCTTCCCGACCACGTGTGCCTGCTTTCACGGTCCTTGTAAGGACTCAAGCAGGCTCCGCGCGCTTGGTACCAGCGCATCACGGCGTTTCTCCACCAGCTCGGGTTTCGCTCTACCCGCTCGGACGCCTCGCTCTTCGTCTATCATCAGGGCTCTGACACGACCTACTTGCTGCTCTATGTCGACGACATCATCTTGACGGCATGTACGGCTGGTCTCCTTAGTCAGCTCACAGCTCGTCTTCGCGCTGAGTTCGCCATTAAGGACTTGGGTCCTTTGCACTACTTTCTCGGGGTCGAGGTGGTGCGCCGTCCGGATGGCTTCTTCCTTCATCAACGGAAGTACGCTCACGAGCTCCTGGAGCGCGCTGGCATGCTTAACTGCAAGCCCGCCGCTACGCCTGTTGATACGAAGGCCAAACTTTCTGCCACGGATGGTTCTCCTGCTTCGGATGCTGCTTTCTATCGGTCTATCGTTGGTACTCTCCAGTACCTCACTCTGACTCGACTGGAGATCCAGTATGCCGTGCAGCAGGTGTGTCTTCATATGCATGCTCCTCGAGACGTTCACTGGGCTGCCGTCAAGCGGATTCTCCGCTATATCTGTGGCACTATGGATCTTGGCGTCACGCTTCACGCCTCTGTCGACACCGCCCTCACCGCCTACTCCGATGCAGACTGGGCGGGCTGCCCTGACACTCGTCGCTCCACTTCGGGCTATTGTGTCTACCTTGGACCCTCACTCATCTCGTGGTCGTCCAAGCGGCAGCCTACGGTCTCTCGCTCCAGCGTTGAGGCTGAGTATCGCGCGGTGGCCAACGCCGTCGCCGAGTGTTCGTGGCTTTGCCAGCTGCTTCAAGAGCTCTCTTGCCCCGTTGACCGTGCCACGATGGTCTACTGCGACAACGTCTCGGCGGTCTACCTCTCCGCTAACCCGGTGCATCATCGACGGACCAAGCATATTGAGTTGGATATTCATTTTGTTCGGAAACAGGTGGCCCTTGGCCATATTCGTGTTTTACATGTCCCTACTTCCCAACAATTTGCAGATATCATGACCAAGGGCTTGCCTACGGCGTCATTTGAGGAGTTCCGGTCCAGTCTTTGCGTCAGCCGCGGTGCCGCTTCGACTGCGGGGGGTGTTGAGTATATATGTTATGTGCATATTGTGTATTGGGCCCGCCTCCTAGTTCCTTGTATAGTTGAGGTCCGTGGCCCAGCTTTGTACATCATATATACGTGTCTATGCACGAGAGCAATACATTGTGCAATTCATATATTCTACATGGGCAACTGGGCATCAAGGTTTGACCCACCTCTGAAACCGGACAACTCGAACCTAGAAGTAGAATTGAGTAAATAGCGAAACACTACCACGTTACGGGCTAAGGTTATGAAAAACTACCACTTCTCTTATTTTTTCAAAGTGCCACCACAAATTTGGTTCGATGTTCCAAAAAACACTAGTGAATGAAGCGTTAACTTTTAACCATGATTATGACAACGCTGGCCCACCCATCAGGTCTGATGTGGCAACACCGTTAGCTTTGACTATAAGGTTGACCTTTATGACAAGTGGAGCCTACATGTGGGACCTCGTATTTTTTCCAAAAAAGCAATCGGGTCCCCATATTTTTTCCAAAAAATAAAAAGCAGTCGGGTCCTACTTCGCCCGCCGCCAGTGAGCTCGTGAGGCGCTCGTCCACGTCGTCACGCTGGAGCCGCAACTCGTCGCCTAGGAGCACCGACGAGGAGGAGGGCAGCTCCTGCACGCGTCCAGCGACAATAGGAAGGTGCTAATCATGGCGCGCGGCGGCGGGCGCTGCCCATGGTGCGCAGCAGCGGCTGCCTGTAGCGCCCGTGGTGGGGGATCCCCATGGCCATGGCGTGCGTGGCGGGTGACTATGGCACGCGACGGCGGCTCCCCACAGCCATGGAGCGTTGTGGCGATCCCAACCGGCGACTGCGATGCGGCAGAGCTCCAAGGGTTGTTGCGTCGTGGCCTTGGCTTTGCCGGGCGTGGGGCTGGGCGCGCCGGCCTTGGTACTGGCCGTCTGTGGCAGCGCCGGCTATGGCTTGGTACTCGGGAGAGAGATAACGTAAAGAGAGAAGAAAGAGAAGAGGAAGAAGAGAGGCTTACGTGTGGGCCGCACATGTAAGTTAGTGGCCAAACAAAAAGTCAACAAACGGTTTGTTTAGGGGCGGGCCGGACCTGTCACAAACTGGACCAATTTTTAATCACATGGTCATTTACTCATTTGGGTTTTTTGAAACATCGAACCAAATTTGTTGTAGCATTTTAGAAAATTAAGAAAAATGGTATTTTTTTGTAATCCTAGTCCGTAATGTCGTAGTTTTTTGCTATTTACTCACTAGAATTAGCTCTAAAAGTTGTGGTTTTGTGCCCAAATGACCACAATATGTGGTAAACTGATACAAAGGACGCTAATAAAGTGATTTTGTGTAAGAAAAGTGAGAAAGTGTTATTTTGTAATTTGACTCTATTTTTGTCATTTTCCAGCCTTTCATTTTTGCCTCTCCTTTTGTAAGTCCAAGGCGGTGAGAATTTGCATGGAACTAATTGCACTAACCAGATTGGCTCCGTGCACACTTCCTTCTTTTAGGTTCTGTTTGATACTGTTCTGCTCCCTAACTTTCAGCTCAGGGTATCTCGAACCTGTGAGAGCTCCGGACCGAAACACGGTGCGCTGAGCAGTTGAATAGAGAGTCTTTTGGTGGATATATAGGGCTGTTTATAATACTTTAAAGGGAAACGTTCCCACCCGGTGCGCCGGCCGAAACTTGCGCCGGACGCACGCGGGCCTTGCGATCAATCCGGATCGTGCGTCGCCCAGGCCTCCCTCTTTCTTCTACGAAACGTTTTTTCCACCTCCTCTTTCTTCTACCCCGCGCCACACACTAGACGCCGCTGCAACTGCTTGGTTCCTCCATCTCCGCGGCTCACATGCAGCACAACGGCATGAAAGAGGGCCAGTGCCTCCTCCTTCCCCTTTTCCCCCTCTCAGTCCCCTGCTCATCCTCACCTTCCCGCAGACGAGCTGTAACCGGCAATCATCGGAGCTGGAACCAGTTGTACAAAATGCTGCAAGCGGCTTCTTTTTTGCTGGAACCACCAAATCGACGGCGGTGGAGCTGCGACCAGCAATCGACGGAGCTGCAAGCGGTGATACAAAATGCTACGACTAACCCTTTTTTCTGGAGCCAGAGAAAGAGAGGAGGCTATGACTGGCGGAGGAGAAGCTTCAACCACTGCATAAAAAAGATTCATCCGGTGAGTGAAAAAGCTTCAATGGCCATGGAAAAAAGCTTCAACCAGATATATGAAAAGCTACAAGCATTCATTGCCATGGCGGAATGCTACAACCGTTCACATAAAATGCTACAACCCTTGATGAAAAAAGTTTCAATCGAAACGATAGATAAAGCATTAACCAAGACTGCTACAAAGAAAAATAGTTGCAACCGTTGATAGAAAAGTTTCGACCGTAGATGAAAAAAGCTACAACTATTAAAGAGAAAGCCACAACCATACACTGCATAATATGAAAAGTTGCATCCGTTGTAGAGAAAGCTTCAATCATATGTGCGAAAAGCTTCAACCGACGTGTGTTGCCACCGGAGCTGCAATCACAGTTTGATAGCCTGGTGGCCGTCGTCGACGCAATTTCATGCAGCGATGAGCATCAACGACGAGGGGCGGCGGCGGAGCTACAACCGGGGAGAGCTACAAGTGTCGCCGCTGCAAGCTGCAACCGCAGATGCAGTTGTTTCATGCATCGCGGCGACGACGAGGACGGCCGGCGAGGGTTGGAAGCGGCAACGGAGACGGGCAGCGAGGGTGGGGACCGGCGACAGGGATGGCCGGCGAGGGTGTGGACTGGCGACGAGGACAGTTACCGGAAGGGATAGGATCCGTGGTGCCGCGCAGCCCGAGCGAGGGGATCGAGCAGGAGAAAGAAGAAGCTGAGGCGAATTTCTTTTCTTTTGGCTCCAGATCCAACCGCCGTGCGGCTTGCATCGAACGGCTAGGGCTGGACCGGCCGAAATTTTTGGCCGGCGCACCGGCGCCTAGCGGTGCCCTACTTTAAAAGGTAAAAACAGAAGTCAAAATTCAATTGAAATTTTGGATGAAAAAAAATTCCAGAAACAAAGATTTCCTGGAAACCTCCTTTTTCGACCCCTCTCCGGAAAAATTGTAATCGAAAAAAGATAACCTTTAAGTACAACATGCTGCATCGGCCAGGCTTACATCGTCATAGTCATTGTCAGAACTAGATGATAACCCGCACGTTGTTGCGGGAATCGTTTGCAGTATATTTAGATGATATTTGATAACATGTGAACCAAAATAAAAAAATGTATACAACTTAGTATATTTTATTAGGTACAGTTGTAAAATATTTGTTGAATATAAGTAGAATAATAGAATGAATTTTTTTTCATGCGTGGTTGCATGTGGTGGTTGGTTTTTTCCATGCATGGTTGCATGATGAGGTGGGTCTTATCCCATTCATAACTGTATGGTGATGTGGCATACTTGCATGCAGTGGCGGAGCTTGCAGCATATTTCTGGGCGGGCTGGGTAGGCTAAATTGCATGAAATTGGCATTTCCTCGGCCCATGGGCCAGCTATAATAGGAGAAGGTGCTGCAAAGCTGGGCGGGCCATGGCCTATGTAGCCTTGCTGAAGCTCCGCCAGTGCTTGCATGTTAAGATAAATAAGTTAGTGGCGATGAATCTTTTAGGTATATAGGATTTTGACTGTGTATACATTGTAATGAGGCAAAGGTCGGCCTATCCTCCTGTAAAAATGATGGCCATGACTGAGGAGGAGGCTACGGCCGGGGCGGTTGCCTCCCGTCGCAGCAATGGGTGGCCACGGGCAGGCTGGTCATGGTCGCCGGCATCAATGCATGGCCTCCTCGGCGCAGCCCCGTGCGCGGGGGTCGGCGGGTAGCGGGAGCTAGATGAAACCAGGGTAGAAGAGATGGGTTTTGCTTCGTGCGGCACTGGGACTGATCACCGATGAGGTGCAGCGGCGGAGGAGCACGAGCTAGCAGCTCTAGGGGAGCGGGCGAGGAAGACGGGGTGGCGGTGTGTGGCAGAGGCCGCATGGAGACGTGTGCGCGCGTGGGAGCAACCGATCGCAGCGCGCCGTGGGACGCCCGATCCGGATCGTTTTCCAATAATTTATGCGAGATGTGAGTTTTTTTTTTTTGAGAGTACGCCAAAGGCATATCATATTTTATAGAAAACAGACAACAATTACAAGAGACTACAACTCATTGCGAACAACAAGTCTAGTACCAACACCACACCCGAGCTAATCTGAAGAGAAGCCTTCGCACACATTACAAACACAACACAAAGGAACTTGTCCTGAAGAGCATCAAGGCCGCATCTCGACCTACACGATCACCACGAAGAGTAGCAACTTTAACTGGACCTCCCTTGCCAACGCACCAACCACTCTTGATTGCCGAAAGGAGATGGCAAGTGGGTGGAGGGACTTGGTTGGCCCCGCGAAAGCCACCGTCTTAGAGTCACCGGCATCGACATATATTGCGCCCAAGAACCTCTACTTGGACTAGAGACACGCACCGGAAGACTGCATCACCGAACAGGCCATGTCTCCCTCCACGATACTCCCAACAGAGATACGACGCTAGGACGCCGCCATCGCTGGTCCAAGACCTAGGCTTTCGCCCGGAGACCGCAACCAACCAAGACGGGGAGATGGCGACACACCTAAGCGACGCCTCCAAGGAGGGGAACGACGCCCACAGGCGCCGTCGCCGCCAACACCGACCGAAGACAGGCAGGATTTTCATCCGTAAAGTCGGCCACCTCCCACCCCTTGCAAAGAATTGAGGCCGTTGTCAGTGCTGGATCAAACCGCTGACGCCGCAACACCTCGCCATTGTGATCAAAGTGCACTGAACACCAACACCCTGCACGCCGATGACACGCAGTCCAGCTTCCACCTCCCGCACGGCCGGTGACAACAACTCCATCTCTCCTGCCACAACCAGCACAACCAGGATCTTCCGCCGCCGCAAGCAGCTGCCACACCACCTCTAGCAGACAACCTTGCAGCGGACAGAGCCCAGGGAGCCACGACGGGGGAGCCACCTCGCGCGCGCCTGCTCCCCGCAGCAGGCCGCTGACCCGGGCACAAGCTCCCCGGATTCAGCCTGCGCCTCCACCACCCACATGCAGATCCTCGCCGGGGCCAGTAGGGGCAAAACACACCAACTGGCCGCCGCGGCAGATCCCGACCGTCGCTTGCACGACCACTCCTGGCCCAGATCCGCCGCCTCCCTGGCCTAGGTGCGCCTCCCCTCCGACCACCATCCAGCGGCTCCCAGCAGGTCGCCGTGCACCAGCACCTCCTCGTCGAACCCGCGACCATGCTCCACCACTCCATACGCACCTGGACGCGCGCCGCCTCACCGGAGAAGACCACCGCGCAGCCCACTTGACTCCTCTGTTAGAAAGAAGAGAGAGGTTTGATGTAATAATTGTTCGTTGTATTGCTTGAGCCTCATGAGCATATATATAAGAGTACATGATCTACTTGGAGTACAAGGCAAGCTAGAATATTTCCTAGTCTAATCTATGTTTCCTAATACAATCACGTTACTCAACATCCCCCCGCAGTCACAACGGTAGCGACGCAGATGGTGAGACTGGAGAAGAATCCGAAGGCAAGCCGACGCCTCCCACAGTCGTAACGGTCAACGCAGAGCGGAGTCGTGGCTGGAGTGGAAACCAACGAGGTTGCTCAAGCAGGCGGTAGCCCTTTGTGCTGTTTGTCGATGTAGCTGAGAGCATGGGTGGTGGAGCCGTGGTCGAGGTAGCCGTGCGAAGAATGCCATGGCCGACGTCGAGTCGGGGTGGCCGGTGTCGAGGAAGTCGTCGTGGAGCCGCGAGCGCAAGGGGTCGCCGAGTTAGCATGGGCGCAGTGGTGTCGAAGTAGTGGTGCGCCGGTAAGGAGATGTTGTTGACGACGCGTCGTGGCAGGTTTGCCAAACCCGGGGACACATCGTAGACGAAGGCACGCACCGGTGTTGCCAGCACCGGGCATGTGTAGACGGACGAAGACGAAGTTGACGAAGCACCGCACCAGGCTTGCCAGGCCCGAGGACACGTCATGGACGAAGGCACGCATCGGTGTTGCCAGCACCGGGCATGCGTAGACTGGGACCTGCACAAGTTGTACGCCATATCGAAGAAGTCGGAGAGGCCAGCAGAGAAGGACTCGACGACGGTTGCGGCGTTAATCAGCGCGGGGCCGATGTCGCCCGCGGTTTTCGGAGTAGACGAAGTGGTCGGGGTAGATGACGGCGACGCTGGCGACGGGCCGGTGCTGGACGAAGACGACGGAGGTGGACGGGCAGCAACGGCGGCTACGTGGGTAGCGGCGGCGGCAGCTGGGTTAGGAGCGTGGCGGCGGTGCTTGAAGTAGGCGAAGAACCCGACTGCATGACGAAGACTGGCGCGGACGGTGGCATTCTCGCGACAAGGGAGGCGGCGTGACGCATACCACAGGAAGTCAACGCGCGTGGACGACGATGTGGACCGTGGGCCGCCGCGCTACGGCCCGAAGGGGCAACACAACGGTGGCGGGCAGGTCGGGGTGCCGGTGGGAAGACCTCGGGGCAGTGGCAGGGACCGCGGGCCGCGGCGCGACAACCCAAAGGGGCGGCGCGGCGGAGGAGCTTGGGTCGGTGCAACCGCGAGGACGACCTTTGGACGGCGGTGTGGACCGCATGCCACGCTCGCTACGGCCCGACGGGGTGACGCAGTGGCGGCGCGAGGGTCGGTGCTGCCACGGGGACGACCTGCAGCGGACGGCCTCTGGGCGGCGGTGGACCACGGGCCGCGGTACTACGACCCGAAGGGGCGACGCATCGGTGATGCGGGTCGGTGCAGCTGGGATAAGAACCATGGGGCGGCGGCGCTGTGGCCCGATGGGGCGACGCAGCGGCAGCCCATTGCTCGATCGGTAGAGGGGCGCGCTGAACTCGGGACAGTCTTCACGGGGCCTGCGGAGGCATGCGCAACCGACGGGCCAGGTCGGTCGCACGACGTAGATGAGGCGGATCGCGATGGCGGGCTGGTGATCAGTCCGATCGCGCGCGAGGTCGGGGACGCCGCTCGGTGGAGGCGCGGTGGCGGCGGAGTCCGAAATGAAGCCGGTGGCGGCGGGCGGTAGGGCGGTTATGATTGGCCGCAACATGGCGCGAGGCCACTGGGTCGGGGTGATGCAGGAGTCCCAATCGGATCAGGACGGTGATGGCCGGCGTAGATCGACGGACGGGTCATCGCGCGAACGACGGCGGTGAAGGACCACCGCATGACGCGAGGCCGCCGGGTCGGGGCGACCGGCGGGCCGACACGCGGACGTCGCGCGAGGCCGCCGGGTCGATGAAAAAGCCGGCCGATCGCGCCGGTGTTGGAGTACAGGCGCACGGGGTCGACAGCGGTGGTGGGCGACGCAAACCGGATCAATAGACCGGGAAACCAAAAAGGAGACGCCGATCAAAGTGACCGGCGAGAGAGAGAGAAAACCCAGATCAAAGGATCAGGAAAAAAGACTCTCTAGGGCAGCCGACCAACACGGCCGACGGAAGAACCCTAGATACGGGCGGCGCGGCCCTCGGCGGTGGTCATGGAGGCCGACCACCCCGGGGACGGTGCGCGAGTGCGGAAGCGGCGGCTCCTAGGGTTTAGGATCGACTTGCGATAGATACCATGTTAGAAAGAAGAGAGAGGTTTGGTGGAATAATTGTTTGTTGTATTGCTTGAGTCTCGTGGGCATATATATAGGAGTACATGATCTACTTGGAGTACAAGGCAAGCCAGAATATTTCCTAGTCTAACCTATGTTTCCTAATACAATCACGTTACTCAACAGCCTCACCCCCGCGCGAGGGAGGCCCGTCGGAGCGCGCCGAACTCGCCCACCACCTTCGACGCCTGGGTGCCGCCACCGCCGCCAGCGCGGGCGGCGACGGCCAGGGGAGCAGAGGAGGGGGCTAGGGTTTTCGCCTCTAGAGCCACCCGCCCGAGCGGCTCGGGAGGGAGGGGGAAAAAGTATCGAGAGATTGCTTGAGATGTGAGTTTGACGTATGCGTCATCGCGTCCGAGTCGGTTTCTTGCGGCCGACATGCAGCATCATTGTCGGTGTCAAAACTGGCGGATCTCGGGTAGGGGGTCCCGAATTGTGCGTCTAGACCGGATGGTAACATGAGACAAGGGACACGAAGTTTTACCCAGGTTCGGGCCCTCTCGATGGAGGTAAAACCCTACATCCTGCTTGATTAATATTTATGATATGGGTAGTACAAGAGTAGATCTACCACGAGATCGAGGAGGCTAAACCCTAGAAGCTAGCCTATGGTATGATTGTTGATGTGTATGTTGTCCTACGGACTAAAACCCTCCAGTTTATATAGACACCGGATAGGGTTAGGGTTACATAGAGTCGGTTACAATGGTAGGAGATCTGTATATCCGTATGGCCAAGCTTGCCTTCCACGCCAAGGAAAGTCCCTTCCGGACACGGGACGGAGTCTTCAATCTTGTATCTTCATAGTCCAGGAGTCCGGCTGAAGGTATAGTCCGGCTATCCGAACACCCCCTAATCCAGGACTCCCTCAGTAGCTCCTGAACCAGGCTTCAATGACGACGAGTCCGGCGCGCAGATTGTCTTCGGCATTGCAAGGCGGGTTCCTCCTCCAAGTACTTCATAGAAGATTTTGAACACAAAGATAGTGTCCGGCTCTGCAAAATAAGTTTCCACATATTGCCATAGAGAGAATAATATTTACACAAATCTAATCTGCTGACGTATTCCGTAGTGTGACATCACACCACGGCCAAGCTTTTATTCGAACCGTTTTACTGTCCCATCTCAGCGCGTTATGCGAGGCGGTTTCCTTGGCACGTCTTGTTAAAGCAGAGATCGTGTCCCCTTATTCCGGGATTCTCATCAATACGGGCGTGGGTAACCCAACCGCGCCATTGATTACAGCGCTTGGAGATAAGCGAGTTTTACCAGGCTGGTGGGGACATGTAGTTGCGTCCGCCCATATAAGGGGATAAGGATCCACCTTTTCACCTACGCCTTCTTCCTCCTTCGCCTATCCATTCTTGCGCACTCGAGCTCCAGCGCCCAAGTCCGCACTCCCAACCTCAACCTTCTCCAGCCATGTCCGGAGCGGGAGGCAAGTGGATGGTCTCCTCCGTCACGGAGGGACATATCAAAAAGCTGAGGAAGGCCGGATACCTGTCTAACGACATTGCGTACCGGCTCCCCGAAAAGGGGCAGCTCATCCCCACCCCTAGGCCCCATGAGAGGGTGGTGTTCCTCCCCCATTTCCTCCGCGGACTGGGCTTCCCTCTCCACCCATTTGTCCGGGGGCTCATGTTCTACTACGGCCTGGATTTCCACGATCTGGCCCCGAACTTCGTCCTCAACATCTCGGCGTTTATCGTCGTGTGCGAGGCCTTCCTCCGCATCCGCCCCCATTTCGGCCTATGGCTCAAGACTTTCAACGTCAAGCCGAAGGTGGTGCGCGGCAGCCAGGCGGAGTGCGGAGGCGCCATGGTGGGCAAGATGGCCAACGTCCTCTGGCTCGAGGGCTCCTTTGTGGAGACCCTGAAGGGGTGGCAATCGGGGTGGTTTTACATCACCGAGCCGCGCGATGCCGAATGGGTCGCACCCCCCGAGTTCCGGTCCGGACCCCCAACACAGCTCACGTCCTGGAAAGAGACGGTCCTGTCGTGGGGTAAAAAAGGAGAGCTGACCGGACTCCAAACATGCGTCAAAACCCTGGTGGACAAGAAGCTCAAACTTGTCAACGTAGTCCAGGTTATGCTCGTCCGCTTGATCCTCCCGTGCCAACAACAGGCTTTCAACCTGTGGGAGTTTGACCCGGCGCGGCACCAGACTCTGAGAAGGCTCTTCGACACGACGTACCAAGATGCCTGGAAGATGCTTTTCAAGGGCGCCAAGGCTCCCGCATCCGCTACTGAGGATCGCGGATTCAGTGCGCAGCGTCATGCTCTCGCGGTAAGCTGTTTTTTTCCTTTTACAGGGTATTAGTTTTTCATAGTTTGACTCCATGCGGGATCTAAACTCCTTTTACCTTTGACAGGATTGGTAGGTGACCTCCGGACAGATCAACTGTCCAGCTCCTTTGCCCGAAGGCCCAGCAGATGCCCGCTTGGCGAAGCTGCTGGTTCTGGCACCCTATGTGGTGCCGGAGAAGAAGGTCAAGAAGAAGGCCACGGGGACTCGAAAGAGTGCCCGACGCCCGGAGGTGTCGGATTCATCATCCGACGAATCCAAGACGCACTCCTCCCGTTAAGACGAGGAGGACGAAGAAGAGACCCCTCCCCCTCCAGCGGGGGAAGGGAAGAAAAGGAAGGCCGCCCCAACTGGGGAGGCTGAAGGGTCCAAGAAGGGGAAAACCCTTCCTCCAGACTGCTCCACCGACGCCGACGGCGGCGGAGAGGAGTGGGCGCCTAGGGCCAAGCTCCTGGCCAAATCGTAAGTATCCGGATACCAGAGTAATTCATAGTATTTGTTTATTGCACAACTTTCCCTCACGTCGAATATTTTTATGCAGCCCACCCAAAGACCGGCTCGACGCGTCGTCGAGCGGCTCACTGGACTCGTCCGATGTGAACTCGCTTCCGACAGCTTCCTCCCCCCGCCCTACGGACGACACCGAAGTGTTGTCTCAACAGGTTCCAAGCCGGGAGGAGGTGGTCCTGGAGGCGCCGCAAGGCGACCTCCCGGACTCCAGGAGTAAAGGGGATGAAACCCCCTGTGGCTCCAAGTCTGGCTCTAGGCCGGACACCGCTCCAGAACCTTCAGAGGTTCCAGAGTCTGGCGGGGGACCTCCTTCCAAGAGGAGCAAGTCCGCCGTGCCGGTGGCCCCCGTCCAACCGAAGGCGCCGGACAATAGGTTGGAGGCGCTCCAAGGCGCCTCCGTCGACGAGGAGCACCGTGCTATTATGAGTGCGGTGGTCCAGAAGGTTCAGTCCGCCAAGAGCGGACTGACTGAAGCTTGTACTAGCCTTTTGACAGGCTTTGAGGTAAGTAAAGAATGTGTAAATAATAGTACCGCATAGACAGTAGCCCCTGATGCTCTGTTTGGCGTTCGGGAAGAAAAGCCGAATAGATGATCAAATAGAATTCGCAGGAGTCTAACAAAAATGAGTCAATATGCATATGCAGGCTTCCCTGCTTGCGTCCGCCGCACTGACTGCGGAAGTGGACACGCTAAAGCAGAACCTCGAGCGGTCCGAGCAAGAGCTCGAGCGTGCCAAGAAGCAGCTCGAGGACAATGAAGGTAAGAAATACCTTGTTAAAATATATATAAAAAGGTGCAATTGCAAGAATGACAGGATTATCGTGGCTATTGTAGGGGCCACGTCTGAAGTGGCGACCCTTAAGCAAGCGCTGGTCGAGGCCGAGAAGAGTGCGGCCTCGGAGCGCACCAAGCGGGAGAAATATGAGGCCGAGGTTGGCAAGGTGCGGCAAGAGCTCCATGCTCTCATGGAAAAACATGAGAGTTTGGAGCTTGACTCGAAGACGCAAGCGTCCGAGCTCGCGGTGGCTATTGAAAATGCCAAATCTGCCAAGGCCGAATCCCAGAAGACCCTCCAGGAGTTGGATGAGGTGAAAAAGATAGCGGCGGGTAAGGCATTCTTTATGCAAAGCAAACACATAAACGTGAGTTACCTGTTACTTACCCGAATCCGGAGCTCTCCAGGAGCGTTCACAGATCTTCCCCGGAGTGTATCCGATGCCGCCGCATTCTACCGAGCCGAGGAGGGCAGCTCGACAGAGAAGGTGTTCTGGTCTCAGTATACTAAGGCCGGACACCCCGTGCCCCTGAGCGACCAGCTGAAGCAACTGGTCGAGCTCCACAAGGCGGCCGAACAGGCCATGAAGGGCCTCATTGTTCGGCTGTGGCCTGGAAGGGCTCTGCCTGGGAGCTATTTCGGGCTGGTGCGGCGGTTGGTGGAGGCCTGTCCAAGGCTCGAAGTCATCAAACACTCTGTCTGCATTGAAGGTGCCCGTAGGGCCCTTGCCCGTGCTAAGGTGCACTGGGGCAAGCTGGATGCTGAGAAGCTGGTGAAGGACGGGCCACCGCCGGGGAAAGAGCATCGCAAGCCCGAGAATTACTATAAGGATGTTCTGAAGGGTGCCCGCCTTGTGGCGGATGAATGTTCTAGGGATGTAATTTTTGAGTGAAACTTGCTCGTTTTGTCCTGTGCGCTGAAAACTTGTTTATATGCGCTAAGCAATGCTGTTGGAATTTAAAATATTACCTTCTGTGCGGCTGTTTATCAATTCTGAGAGATGGCGAGTCGTCGGCTTCTGCCCCCGTGCCGCTAGTGCTGGGGTGTTCGGGGATAAACCTGAGCGCTCTTTTTCCCATGTTTGGGTCCTTCGAGGGAGGCGCTCAGCCCAACGAACAAGGCAATCGGACTATAATGCGTGAACACTCTCACTTAGCCATAGAATTCTATAATTTTAAATTTCGGCGAAGCCCCTGGTATTCGGAAGACCGAGTTCGGGGCGCTATCCACGCCTTGGCCGGACAGAGCCGGCTCCTCGCCCTAAGCGGCATAAGTCTTTAGGGACTCGAAAAAACCTCTCGAACAGCGACCAGCTCTCGCTTCATCATGACAGTCAGTTTTAGCTTTCTCCACTGAGGTGCTCGACCCAGCTCAACCGGGGCACAATCGCAGTGGTTCTCCTAGTGCTACCTTAGCCGATATAGCGGAACGTAAGGCACCAAAACATAGGAGCCGGGCAAACCCAACTATTGACCCAAGACATGATTCGGAGCCGATGCATATAATGCTATAAGTTCGGGGTGCCGCACTTGTTAAAGTGTTCGGACTTCTCACACCATATTGAGGGGTACTAAAGCCCCTGGCGTATTTTGGCCGTACCAACGTGTACGGGTGCAACATGTCGTTAAGGAACATATATAAAGAAAAAAAGGTAATGCAAAAATAGACGAAAGCTATGCATTGTTTATTAAAAAGGGCTGCGATCAAAGCAGAACGATACAAATAATGCGATAAGTGGAAGGTTGGACTAGTTAACATGTCCGTTCCAGGGGCAAGCTGCGGAATAGTATGCGGAACGGGTATACTGCTCGTGATAGAGACCACCTGGGAGTTCCGTAGTGCGGCGTGGCTTGTCTGCTTCCCTGGTTCTTGCATCGTTTGTGCGGCAATTGAACTGCCGAACAGGCCTTCCGAAGGATGAAGTCCTGAAAGTAAGAGAAAATTAAAAAATCGGCAGCCCCTGGTATGGTTTAAGCCGTGTTTTGGGCGTGCCATGATGGTGCCCCTCCCCCTATGCCCATGGTATCTCTAGAGCGTAGTTATGTACGCGAAGTACTGGCGTCGCCTTTTTGCGAGGGTTGGGGTTGGGGCCGCATTGCTACGCCTGCTCGGATCATGCCAGGCGGTCTTGTTGTAGGTTACTCCGGGCGCGCTTGACGGTGCCCGGTCGTTTAGTGGCCGGACTGGAGAACTGCCTGGAGAGGCTGCTTTGAACTTCCGCTGCAAGGGCCGCCGTGTGCTCCTCCGTTCGGAGGGAGCGTTCGGTGTTTCCATTGACCGTAATTACTCCTCGAGGGCCTGGCATCTTGAGATTAAGGTATGCGTAATGCGGTACCGCATTGAACTTAGCGAATGCGGTTCGCTCGAGCAGTGCGTGATAGCCACTGCGAAACGGGACTATGTCGAAGATTAACTCCTCGCTTCGGAAATTATCCGGAGATCCGAAGACCACTTCAAGTGTCACTGAACCTGTACAATTGGCCTCTACACCTAGTATTATGCCTTTAAAGGTCGTTTTGGTGGGATTAATCCTCGAGGGATCGATGCCCATTTTCCGCACTGTATCCTGGTAAAGCAGGTTCAGGCTGCTGCCGCCGTCCATAAGGACTCTAGTGAGATGAAATCCGTCAATAATTGGGTCTAGAACCAATGCGACGAATCCGCCATGGCGGATGCTAGTGAGATGGTCCCTTCGATCAAAGGTGATCGGGCAGGAGGACCATGGGTTGAACTTTGGGACGACTGGCTCTACCTTGTATACGTCCCTTAATGCGCGCTTTCGCTCCCTTTTGGGGACGTGGGTTGCGTATATCATGTTCACCGTCCGCACTTGTGGGGGAAAACCCTTCTGTCCACTGTTGTTTGGCGGCCGGGGCTCCTCGTCGTCATAGCTATGCAACCCCTTGTCTTCGTTTTTGGTGTTTAACTTGTTGGAAATATGCCCTAGAGGCAATAATAAAAGTGTTATTATTATATTTCTTTGTTCATGATAATAGTCTTTTATTCATGCTATAACTGTATTATCCGGAAATCGTAATACACGTGTGAATACATAGACCACAATATGTCCCTAGTGAGCCTCTAGTTGACTAGCTCGCTGTGATCAACAGATAGTCATGGTTTCCTGGCTATGGACATTGGATGTCGTTGATAACGGGATCACATCATTAGGAGAATGATGTGATGGACAAGACCCAATCCTAAGCCTAGCACAAAGATCATGTAGTTCGTATGCTAAAGCTTTTCTAATGTCAAATATCTTTTCCTTAGACCATGAGATTGTGCAACTCCCGGATACCGTAGGAATGCTTTGGGTGTACCAAACGTCACAACGTAACTGGGTGGCTATAAAGGTGCATTACAGGTATCTCCGAAAGTGTCTGTTGGGTTGGCACGAATCGAGACTGGGATTTGTCACTCCGTGTAAATG
Organism: Triticum aestivum; assembly: GCF_018294505.1. Lineage (NCBI taxonomy): Eukaryota > Viridiplantae > Streptophyta > Magnoliopsida > Poales > Poaceae > Triticum > Triticum aestivum. Next base: position 735,380,742 of record NC_057800.1, read on the forward strand.
GAGAGGTATCTCTGGGCCCACTCGGTAGGACATCATCATAATGTGCACACCGTGATCAAGGAGTTGATCACGGGATGATGTGTTACGGAACGAGTAAAAGAGACTTGCCGGTAACGAGATTGAACAAGGTATCGGTATACCGATGATCGAATCTCGGGCAAGTACAATACCGTTAGACAAAGGGAATTGTATACGGGATCGATTGAGTCCTTGACATCGTGGTTCATCCGATGAGATCATCGTGGAACATGTGGGAGCCAACATGGGTATCCAGATCCCGCTGTTGGTTATTGACCGGAGAGTCATCTCGGTCATGTCTGCATGTCTCCCGAACCCGTAGGGTCTACACACTTAAGGTTCGGTGACGCTAGGGTTATAGAGATATTAGTATGCAGTAACCCGAAAGTTGTTCGGAGTACCGGATGAGATCCCGGACGTCATGAGGAGTTCCGGAATGGTCCGGAGGTAAAGAATTATATATAAGAAGTGCTATTTCGGCCATCGGGACAAGTTTCGGGGTCACCGGTATTGTAGCGGGACCACCGGAAGGGTCCCGGAGGTCCACCGGGTGGGGCCACCTGCCCCGGGGGCCACATGGGCTGTAGGGGGTGCGCCTTGGCCTATATGGGCCAAGGGCACCAGCCCCAAGAGGCCCATGCGCCAAGAGAGAGGAAAAGGGGAGAGTCCTAAAGGGGGAAGGCACCTCCGAGGTGCCTTGGGGAGGATGGACTCCTCCCCCCCTTGGCCGCACCCTTCCTTGGAGGAAGGGGAAAGGGCTGCGCCTCCCCCCTCTTCCTTGGCCCTATATATAGTGGGGAAAAGGAGGAGCAACCATACCTAAGGCCTGGCGCCTCCCTCTCCCTCCCGTGACACATCTCCCTCCTCCCGCAGCGCTTGGCAAAGCCCTGTTGGAATCCCGCTACTTCCACCACGCCGTCGTGCTGCTGGATCTCCATCAACCTCTCCCTCCTCCTTGCCGGATCAAGGCGTGGCAGACGTCTCCGTTCCGTACGTGTGTTGAACGCGGAGGTGCCGTCCGTTCGGCGCTAGGATCATCGGTGATTTGAATCACGACGAGTACGACTCCATCAACCCCGTTCTCTTGAACGCTTCCGCGCGCGATCTACAAGGGTATGTATATCCACTCCTCCCTCGTTGCTAGATGACTCCATAGATAGATCTTGGTGACACGTAGGAAAATTTTGAATTTATGCTACGTTCCCCAACAGTGGCATCATGAGCTAGGTCTATTGCGTAGATTCTTTGCACAAGTAGAACACAAAGTAGTTGTGGGCGTTGATGTTGTTCTATATGCTTGCCGTTACTAGTCTTATCTTGATTCGGTGGCATCGTGGGATGAAGCGGCCCGGACCGACCTTACACGTACTCTTACGTGAGACAGGTTCCACTGACTGACATGCACTAGTTGCATAAGGTGGCTAGCGGGTGTCTGTCTCTCCTACTTTAGTCGGATCAAATTCGATGAAAAGGGTCCTTATGAAGGGTAAATAGCAATTGGCATATCACGTTGTGGTTTTGCGTAGGTAAGAAACGTTCTTGCTAGAAACCCATAGTAGCCACGTAAAACATGCAAACAACAATTAGAGGACGTCTAACTTGTTTTTGCAGGGTATGCTATGTGATGTGATATGGCCAAAAGGATGTGATGAATGATATATGTGATGTATGAGATTGATCATGTTCTTGTAATAGATGATCATGGAGCCCCAAGATGGAGATCAAAGGAGCTATATGATATTGGCCATATCATGTCACTATTATTTGATTGCATGTGATGTTTATCATGTTTATGCATCTTATTTGCTTAGAACGATGGTAGTAAATAAGATGATCCCTCATTACAATTTCAAGAACTGTTCTCCCCTAACTGTGCACCGTTGCTACAGTTTGTCGTTTCGAAGCACCACGTGATGATCGGGTGTGATAGATCCTTACGTTCACATACAACGGGTGTAAGACAGTTTTACACATGCAAAACACTTAGGGTTAACTTGACGAGCCTAGCATGTGTATAGACATGGCCTCGGAACACAGAAGACCGAAAGGTCGAGCATGAGTCGTATAGTAGATACGATCAACATGAAGATGTTCATCGATGATGACTAGTCCGTCTCACGTGATGATCGGACACGGCCTAGTTGACTTAGATCATGTAATCGCTTAGATGACTAGAGGGATGTCTATCTGAGTGGGAGTTCATAAGATCAACTTAATTATCCTAAACATAGTCAAAAGATCTTTGCAAATTATGTCGTAAGCTCGCGCTTTAGTTCCACTATTTAGATATGTTCCTAGAGAAAATATAGTTGAAAGTTGACAGTAGCAATTATGCGGACAGTAGAAATCTTATGTCCTTAATGCACTGCTCAGTGTGCTGAACCCCAAACATCGTTTGTGGATGTTGCGAACATCGGACATACACGTTTTGATAACTACGTGATAGTTCAGTTAAACGGTTTAGAGTTGAGGCACTAAAGACGTTTTTGAAACATCGCGGAACATATGAGATGTTTCAAGGGCTGAAATTGGGATTTCAGGCTCGTGCCCACGTCAAGAGGTATGAGACCTCCGACGATTTTCTTAGCCTGCAAACTAAGGGAGAAAAGCTCAATCGTTGAGCTTGTGCTCAGATTGTCTGAGTGCGACAATCACTTGAATCGAGTGGGAGTTGATCTTCCAGATGAGATAGTGATGTTTCTCCAAAGTCATTGCCACCAAGCTGCTAGAGCTTCGTGATGAACTATAACATATCAGGGATAGATATGATGATCCTTGAGGTATTCACGATGTTTGACACCGCGAAAGTAGAAATCAAGAAGGAGCATCAATTGTTGATGGTTGGTGAAACCACTAGTTTCAAGAAGGGCAAGGGCAAGAAGGGACACTTCATGAAACGGCAAATCAGCTGCTGCTCTAGTGAAGAAACTCAAGGTTGAACCCAAACCTGAGACTAAGTGCTTCTGTGATAAGGGGAATAGTCACTAGAGCGGAATTACCCTAGATACTTGGTAGATGAGAAGGCTGGCAAGGTCGATAGAAGTATATTGGATATACATTATGTTAATGTGTACTTTACTAGTACTCCTAGTAGCACTAGGGTATAAGATACCGGTTCGGTTGCTAAGTGTTAGTAACTCGAAATAAAAGAGCTACGAAATAAACGGAGACTAGCTAAAGGTGAGCTGACGATATGTGTTGGAAGTGTTTCCAAGTTTGATGTGATCAAACATCGCACGCTCCCTCTACCATCAAGATTAGTATTAAACCTGAATAATTGTCACTTGGTGCTTGCGTTGAGCATAGACATGATTGGATTATGTCTATCGCAATACGGTTATTCATTTAAGGAGAATAATGGTTACTCTATTTATTTGAATAAAACCTTCAATGGTCTTGCACCTAAAGGAATGGTTTATTGAATCTCGATCGTAGTGATACACATTTTCATGCCAAAAGATATAAGATAGTAATGATAGTACCACTTACTTGTGGCACTGCCATGTAAGTCATAATGGTATAAAACGCATGAAGAAGCTCCATGTTGATGGATCTTTGGACTCACTCGTTTTTGAAAAGTTTGAGACATGCGGACCATGTCTATTGGTGTATACGCATGAAGAAACTCCATGCAGATGGATCGTTTGGACTCACTTGTTTTTGAATCACTTGAGATATGCAAATCATACCACATGGGCAAGATGACTGAAAAGCCTCGTTTTCAGTAAGATGGAACAAGATAGCAACTTGTTGGAAGTAACACATTTTGATGTGTGCAGTCCAATGAGTGCTGAGGCATGCAGTGAATATCGTTATGTTCTTACTTCACAGATGATTCGAGTAGATGTTGAGAATATTTACTTGAGGAAACACAAGTCTGAATTATTGAATGGTTCAAGTAATTTCAGAGTGAAGTAGAAGATCATTGTGACAAGAGGATAAAATGTCTATGATATGATCATAGAGATGAATATCTGAGTTACGAGTTTTGGCACACAATTAAGACATTGTGGAAATTGTTTCGCAATTAATACCGCCTGGAACACCATAGTGTGATGGTGTGTCCGAACATCATAGTTGCACCCTATTGGAATGGTGTGTACCATGATGTCTCTTATCGAATTACCACTATTGTTCATGGGTTAGGCATTAGAGACAACCGCACTCACTTTAAATAGGGCACCACGTAATTCCGTTGAGATGACACCGTATGAATTATGGTTTAGAGAAACCTAAGTTGTCGTTTCTTAAAGGTTTGGGGCTGCGACGCTTATGTGAAAAAGTTTTAGGATTGATAAGCTCGAACCCAAAGCGGATAAAATACATCTTCATAGGACACCCAAAACAGTTGGGTATACCTCCTAATTCAGATCCGAAAGCAATATGGATTGTTTCTTGAATCAGGTCCTTTCTCGAGGAAAGGTTTCTCTCGAAAGAGTTGAGTGGGAGGATGGTGGAGACTTGATGAGGTTATTGAACCGTCACTTCAACTAGTGTGTAGCAGGGCATAGGAAGTTGTTCCTGTGGCACCTACACCAATTGAAGTAGAAGCTTATGATAGTGATCATGAAGTTTTGGATCAAGTCACTACCGTACCTCATAGGGTGACAAGGATGCGTACCACTTCAGAGTGGTACGGTAATCCTGTCTTGAAGGTCATGTTGCTAGACAACAATGAACCTACGAGCTATGGAGAAGCGATGGTGGGCCCATATTCCGACAAATGTTTAGAAGACATGAAATCCGAGATAGGATCCATGTATCAGAACAAAGCATGGACTTTGGTGGACTTGCCCAATGATTGGCAAGCCATTGAGATAAATGGATCTTTAAGAAGAAGACGGACGTGGATGGTAATGTCACCATCTATGAAGCTCGACTTGTGGCGAAGAGTTTTTCACAAGTTCAAGGAGTTGACTACGATGAGATTTTCTCATCCGTAGCGATGCTTAAGTCCGTCGGAATCACGTTAGCATTAGCTGCATTTATGAAATTTGGCAGATGGATGTCAAAACGAGTTTCCTTACCAGTTTTTGTAAGGAAAGGTTGTATGTGATAAAATCAGAAAGGTTTTGTCGATCCTAAGGATGCTAAAAGGTATGCTAGCTCCAGCAATCCTTCTAGGGACTGGAGTAAGCATCTCGGAGTTGGAATGTATGCTTTGATGAGATGATCAAAGATTTTGGGTGTATACAAAGTTTATGAGAAACTTGTATTTCCAAAGAAGTGAGTGGGAGCACTATAGAATTTCTGATGAGTATATGTTGTTGACATATTGTTGATCAGAAATGATGTAGAATTTCTGGAAAGCATATAGGGTTATTTGAAAGGTGTTTTTCAATAGAAAACCTGGATTAAGCTACTTGAACATTGAGCATCAAGATCTATAAGGATAGAACAAAATGCTTAATAATACTTTCAAATGAGCACATACCTTGACATGATCTTGAAGGTGTTCAAGATGGATCAGTCAAAGAAGAAGTTCTTGCCTGAGTTGTAAGGTACGAAGTTAAGACTTAAAGCTCGACCTCGGCAGAAAAGAGAGAAAGGACGAAGGTCGTCCCCTATGCTTTAGACGTAGGCTCTACAGTATGCTATGCTAAGTACCGCACCTGATGTGTGCCTTGCCACATGTCTGGCAAGAGAGTACAAAGGTGATCAAGGAGTGGATCATCAGATAGCGGTCAAAGTTATCCTTAGAGGAATAAGGATATGTTTCTCGATTATGGAGGTGATAAAGAGTTCGGCGTAAAGGGTTACGTTGATGCAAGCTTTAACACCTATCCGAATGACTCTGAGTAGCAAACCAGATACGTATAGTGGAGCAACCATTTGGAATAGCTCCAAGTGGAGCGTGGAAGCAGCATTTACAATATGACCTAGAAATTTGCGAAGTACATACGGATCTGAATGTTACAGATCCGTTGACTAAAACCTCTCTCACAAGCAGAACATGATCAAACCCCAGAACTCATTGAGTCTTAATCACATGATGATGTGAACTAGTTTAATGACACTAGTAAACTCTTTGGATGTTGGTCACATGGTGATGTGACCTGTCAGTGTTAATCACATGGTGATGTGAACTAAATTATTGACTCTAGTGCAAGTGGGAGACTGTTGGAAATATGCCCTAGAGGCAATAATAAAAGTGTTATTATTATATTTCTTTGTTCATGATAATAGTCTTTTATTCATGCTATAACTGTATTATCCGGAAATCGTAATACACGTGTGAATACATAGACCACAATATGTCCCTAGTGAGCCTCTAGTTGACTAGCTCGTTGTGATCAACAGATAGTCATGGTTTCCTGGCTATGGACATTGGATGTCGTTGATAACGGGATCACATCATTAGGAGAATGATGTGATGGACATGACCCAATCCTAAGCCTAGCACAAAGATCGTGTAGTTCGTATGCTAAAGCTTTTCTAATGTCAAGTATCTTTTCCTTAGACCATGAGATTGTGCAACTCCCGGATACCGTAGGAATGCTTTGGGTGTACCAAACGTCACAACGTAACTGGGTGGCTATAAAGGTGCATTATAGGTATCTCTGAAATTGTCTGTTGGGTTGGCACGAATCGAGACTGGGATTTGTCACTCCGTGTAAATGGAGAGGTATCTTTGGGCCCACTCGGTAGGACATCATCATAATGTGCACAATGTGATCAAGGAGTTGATCACGGGATGATGTGTTATGGAACGAGTAAAAGAGACTTGCCGGTAACGAGATTGAACAAGGTATCGGTATACCGACGATCGAATCTCGGGCAAGTACAATACCGTTAGACAAAGGGAATTGTATACGGGATCGATTGAGTACTTGACATCGTGGTTCATCCGATGAGATCATCGTGGAACATGTGGGAGCCAACATGGGTATCCAGATCCCGCTGTTGGTTATTGACCGGAGAGTCATCTCGGTCATGTCTGCATGTCTCCCGAACCCGTAGGGTCTACACACTTAAGGTTCGGTGACGCTAGGGTTATAGAGATATTAGTATGCGGTAACCCGAAAGTTGTTCGGAGTACCGAATGAGATCCCGGACGTCATGAGGAGTTCCGGAATGGTCCGGAGGTAAAGAATTATATATAGGAAGTGCTATTTCGGCCATCGGGACAAGTTTCGGGGTCACCGGTATTGTACCGGGACCACCGGAAGGGTCCCGGGGGTCCACCGGGTGGGGCCACCTGCCCCGGGGGCCACATGGGCTGTAGGGGGTGCGCCTTGGCCTATATGGGCCAAGGGCACCAGCCCCAAGAGGCCCATGCGCCAAGAGAGAGGAAAAGGGGAGAGTCCTAAAGGGGGAAGGCACCTCCGAGGTGCCTTGGGGAGGATGGACTCCTCCCCCCCTTAGCCGCACCCTTCCTTGGAGGAAGGGGCAAGGGCTGCGCCTCCCCCCTCTCCCTTGGCCCTATATATAGTGGGGAAAAGGAGGAGCAACCATACCTAAGGCCTGGCGCCTCCCTCTCCCTCCCGTGACACATCTCCCTCCTCCCGCAGCGCTTGGCAAAGCCCTGTTGGAATCCCGCTACTTCCACCACGCCGTCGTGCTGCTGGATCTCCATCAACCTCTCCCTCCTCCTTGCTGGATCAAAGCGTGGGAGACGTCTCCGTTTCGTACGTGTGTTGAACGCGGAGGTGCCGTCCGTTCGGCGCTAGGATCATCGGTGATTTGAATCACGACGAGTACGACTCCATCAACCCCGTTCTCTTGAACGCTTCCGCGCGCGATCTACAAGGGTATGTAGATCCACTCCTCCCTCGTTGCTAGATGACTCCATAGATAGATCTTGGTGACACGTAGGAAAATTTTGAATTTATGCTACGTTCCCCAACATTACTTGCCTGCCTGCTTGAACACCCAACAATCCTTGTTGGTGTGATTGGCCGACTTGTCGGGGGTGCCATGTATCTGGCACAAGCGGTCGAGGATTCGATCCGAACTGGACGGGCCCCTAGGATTCCTTTTGAATGCCTTTTTCCGCTGACCGGATTTAGAGCCTCTGAATCTGGCATTAACTGTCGTATCCTCAGCATTGTCGCCGTTAATGCGGCGCTTCTGCTTGTTGCGACACGACCTACCACTACTGTCCCTGGTATCCGAATTACCAGGGTTCTTGGTCATATTGTTGCTACGAGCATGCCAGCCGTCTTCTCCCACGCAAAAGCGGGTCATGAGTGTCGTGAGTGCTGCCATAGATTTCGGCTTTTCCTGTTCAAGGTGCCGGGCCAGCCACTCGTCACGGATATTGTGCTTGAAGGCTGCTAGGGCCTCAGCGTCCGGACAGTCGACTATTTGATTTTTCTTTGTTAGGAACCGTGTCCAGAATTGCCTGGCCGATTCCTCTGGCTGCTGAATTACGTGACTTAGGTCATCGGCGTCTGGAGGTCGCACATAAGTGCCCTAGAAATTATCGAGGAATGCGGCTTCCAGGTCCTCCCAACAACTGATTGATCCTGTTGGCTAGCTGTTAAGCCAATGCCGAGCTGGTCCTTTAAGCTTGAGTGGGAGGTATTTGATGGCATGGAAATCATCACCACGGGCCATGTGGATGTGAAGGAGATAATCCTCAATCCATACCGCAGGATTTGTTGTGCCATCATATGATTCGATGTTTACAGGTTTGAAACCCTCGGGGATTTGATGGTCCATTATTTCGTCTGTAAAGCAGAGTGGGTGTGCGGCGCCTCTGTACTGGGCTATATCATGACGTAGCTCCAATGAGCCTTGTCTACTGTGTTCAGCCCCGCCGAATTTGTGGCCGGTGTGACAGTTACCGTCTCGAGCTGTGGGGCGCCCACGCGATCCGTAGATCAATCTTGTTTGCCTTGCCTTGTCCTCCAACATGTCTCGTAAGTCCGGCGCATATTCCCGTGCCTTGGTATGGGGTGCGACTTGAGTGGAGGGCCGAGAGGCCTCTCTGTCGCGACCACGAGGTGGCTGGTCGGCCGCATCCAGTGCTTCCTCCTCTAATCGGGGTAGCAACCTGCGCTTTGGGTAGCTCTTGGAGGGGCGTTCGAGTTTATGCTCTTCGGCCGCAAGGACTTCAGTCCATCTGTCGACTAGCAAATCTTGATCAGCTCTAAGCTATTGCTGTTTTTTCTTGAGGCTTCTTGCCGTGGCCATAATCCTGCGTTGAAAATGCTTTTGCTCGACGGGATCCTATGGCACGACGAATTCGTCGTCGTCGAGGCTTGCCTCGTCTTCGGAGGGAGCACGGGTCTCACAGAGTACGGGGCTGGTGCTTGGCTCGATCGCCGTTGGGGTTGTAGCCCCCGAGGTGACGTCCAACCGCCCATCCTCAATCGGCGCAGTTGGCTCCGAATTAAGGGTCAGAGCCGATGCGGGTGCGGCCTCCAGGGAACTGTTCGGCTGCAGAGCTAGATCATGCTCGTCGTAACAGTGCGGCGAGCTCGGCAGTGACTCGAATCCGTTGAAGATCAAGTCCCCGCGGATGTCAGCCGTGTAGTTTAAACTTCCAAATCTGACCTAACGGCCAGGGGCGTAGCTTTCGATCTGCTCCAGACGGCCAAGCGAATTGGCCCGCAGTGTGAAGCTGCTGAAGACAAAGATCTGTCCGGGGAGGAAGGTCTCACCCTGGACTGCATCGCTATCGATGATCGTAGGAGGCATCGAGCTTGACGGCGATGACACAGAGGAACTCTCAATGAAAGCACCAATGTCGGTGTCAAAACCGGCGGATCTCGGGTAGGGGGTCCCGAACTGTGTGTCTAGGCCGAATGGTAACAGGAGACAAGGGACACGAAGTTTTACCCAGGTTCGGGCCCTCTCGATGGAGGTAAAACCCTAAGTCCTGCTTGATTAACATTGATGATATGGGTAGTACAAGAGTAGATCTACCACGAGATCGAGGAGGCTAAACCCTAGAAGCTAGCCTATGGTAAGATTGTTGATGTGTATGTTGTCCTACGGACTAAAACCCTCTGGTTTATATAGACACCAGATAGGATTAGGGTTACATAGAGTCGGTTACAATGGTAGGAGATCTGTATATCCGTATCGCCAAGCTTCCCTTCCATGCAAGGAAAGTCCCTTCCGGACACGGGACAGAGTCTTCAATATTGTATCTTCATAGTCCAGGAGTCCGGCTGAAGGTATAGTCCGGCTATCCGAACACCCCCTAATCCAGGACTCCCTCAATCATATATACGTACGTGAGGGGGTACAGAGAAAAAATAAGGCACTTCCCGGTTTCTCGCCCGAGTCTTCCGGAAGTAGAGCCAGCCAGAGGTGTTGCAAGGGTCGCCGACTTTCCGAGCGGTGCTGAAGGGCTCACTGGTGTGGCGAGGGCTTGCCGCGACAGGGAACAGGAGGCTACTGTGACGTGCTTCAACAAGCGGACTGGCGATGCGGCCCGCCGACGGCGGACTTTGGCTGCTGCACGTCGGGCGGCGAGTGCACCGAGAAGCAAGCCACGTCGCGCGAGCGACTGCTAGTGCGTGCCAGCGGTGGGTGCTGGGAGGATGCTGCGTTCGTGCCACGGGCGGTGTTGCTGCTGCCACGAAGAGGGGAGACAAACACGATCCGTCATACGACGGCGTACGTGCGTCGCACCCAACGGCCGGGGAGGCGGCCCTTCGGCGCCCAGCACCGGCCATAGAAAGCCGCCAGCCAGGACCGGCGTCTTCCGCCACGCACAACCCTGATGACAAGCCAAGCAATTGTTTCATACTTTTGATGTTCTCAAACTTTTTCAATCTTCACACAATATATGAGCATGAGCCATGGATATAGCACTATATGTGGAATAGAATGATGGTTGTGGAGAAGACTGCTTCCTCTTGAACACTGCGTTGGTTTTCCCTTGAAGAGGAAAGGGTGATGCAGCAAAGTAGCGTAAGTATTTCCCTCGGTTTTTGAGAACCAAGGTATCTATCCAGTAGGAGGCCACGCACGAGTCCCTCGCACCTACAAAAACAAATAAAATCCTCACAACCAACGCAATAAAGGGGTTGTCAATCCCTTCATGGTCACTTACAAAAGTGAGATTTGATAGATATGATAAGATAATATTTTTGGTATTTTTATGATAAAGACGCAAAGAAAATTAAGCAAAATAAAAACGGCGCAAAAAATAGCTTGTTGACGGGAGATTAATATGATGGAAAATAGACCTCGGGGCCATAGGTTTCACTAGTGGCTTCTCTCGAGAGCATAAGTATTACGGTGGGTAAACAAATTACTGTTGAGCAATTGACATAATTGAGCATAGTTATGAGAATATCTAGGTATGATCATGTATATAGGCATCACGCCTGAGACAAGTAGACCGACTCCTGCCTGCATCTACTACTATTACTCCACACATCGACCGCTATCCAGCATGCATCTAGAGTATTACGTTCAAAAGAACAGAGTAACGCTTTAAGTAAGATGACATGATGTAGAGGGATAAACTCATGCAATATGATATAAACCCCATCTTGTTATCCTCAATGGCAACAATACAATACACGCCTTGCTGCCCATACTGTCACTGGGAAAGGACACCACAAGATTGAACCCAAAGCTAAGCACTTCTCCCATTGCAAGAAAGATCAATCTAGTAGGCCAAACCAAACTGATAATTCAAAGAGACTTGCAAAGATAACCAATCATACATAAAAGAATTCAGAGAAGATTCAAGTATTGTTCATAGATAAACTTGATCATAAACCCACAATTCATTGGTCTCAACAAACACACCACAAAAGAAGATTACATCAAATAGATCTCCACGAGAATCATGGAGAACTTTGTATTGAGATCCAAAAAGAGAGAAGAAGCCATCTAGCTAATAACTATGGGCCCGAAGGTCTGAGGTAAACTACTCACACATCATCGAAGAGGCTATGGTGTTGATGTAGAAGCCCTCCGTGATCGATGCCCCCTCCGGCGGAGCTCCGGAAAAGGCCCCAAGATGTGATCTCATGGGTACAGAAGGTTGCGGTGGTGGAATTAGGATTTTGGCTCCGTCTCTGGTAGTTTGGGGGTACGTAGGTATATATAGGAGGAAGAAGTACGTCGGTGGAGCAACGTGGGCCCCACAAGGGTGGAGTGAAGGAAATATGCCCTAGAGGCAATAATAAAGTTATTATTTATTTCCTTGTATCATGATAAATGTTTATTATTCATGCTAGAATTGTATTAACCGGAAACATAATACATGTGTGAATACATAGACAAACAGAGTGTCACTAGTATGCCTCTACTTGACTAGCTCGTTGATCAAAGATGGTTATGTTTCCTAACCATAGACATGAGTTGTCATTTGATTAACGGGATCACATCATTAGGAGAATGATGTGATTGACTTGACCCATTCCGTTAGCATAACACTTGATCATTTAGTTTGTTGCTATTGCTTTCTTCATGACTTATACATGTTCCTATGACTATGAGATTATGCAACTCCCGTTTACCGGAGGAACACTTTGTGTGCTACCAAACATCACAACGTAACTGGGTGATTATAAAGGTGCTCTACAGGTGTCTCCGAAGGTACTTGTTGGGTTGGCGTATTTCGAGATTAGGATTTGTCACTCCGATTGTCGGAGAGGTATCTCTGGGCCCTCTCGGTAATGCACATCACTTAAAGCCTTGCAAGCATTGCAGCTAATGAGTTAGTTGCGGGATGATGTATTACAGAACGAGTAAAGAGACTTGCCGGTAACGAGATTGAACTAGGTATTAAGATACCGACGATCGAATCTCGGGCAAGTAACATACCGATGACAAAGGGAACAACGTATGTTGTTATGCGGTCTGACCGATAAAGATCTTCGTAGAATATGTAGGAGCCAATATGAGCATCCAGGTTCCGCTATTGGTTATTGACCGAAGACGTGTCTCGGTCATGTCTACATTGTTCTCGAACCCGTAGGGTCCGCACGCTTAACGTTACGATGACAGTTTCATTATGAGTTTATATGTTTTGATGTACCGAAGGTTGTTCGGAGTCCCGGATGTGATCACGGACATGATGAGGACTCTCGAAATGGTCGAGACATAAAGACTCATATATTGGAAGCCTATGTTTGGGCATTGGAAGTGTTCCGGGTGAAATCGGCATTTTACCAGAGTACCGGGAGGTTACCGGAACCCCCCGGTAACCTAATGGGCCTTAATGGGCCTAGTGGACGAAGTAGAGAGGAGGCCAAGGGGCAGCCGCGCGCCCCTCCCCCCAAGTCCGAATTGGACAAGGAGGGGGGCGGCGCCCCCCCCTTTCCTTTCCCCTCTTTCTCTCCTTCCCCCCAAGTCCTAGTCCAACATGGAAAGGGGGGAGTCCTACTCCCGCTGGGAGTAGGACTCCTCCTGGTGCGCCCCTTGCCTGGACGCACCTCGTCCCCCTTGCTCCTTTATATACGGGGGCAGGGGGCACCCCATAGGGACAACAATTGATCATTGATCTCTTAGCCGTGTGCGGTGCCCCCCTCCACCATAATCCTCGATAACATTGTAGCGGTGCTTAGGCGAAGCCCTGCGACGGTAGAACATCAAGATCGTCACCACGCCGTCGTGCTGACGGAACTCTTCCCCGACATTTTGCTAGATCGGAGTCAGGGGATCGTCATCGAGCTGAACGTGTGCTAGAACTCGGAGGTGTCGTAGTTTCGGTGCTTGATCGGTCGGGCCGTGAAGACGTACGACTACATCAACCGCGTTGTGCTAACGCTTCCGCTTTCGGTCTACGAGGGTACGTAGACAACACTCTCCTCTCTCATTGCTATGCATTACCATGATCTTGCATGTGCGTAGGAATTTTTTTGAAATTACTACGTTCCCCAACAGTGGCATCCGAGCCTAGGTTTTATGCGTTGATGTTGTGCACGAGTAGAACACAAGTGAGTTGTGGGCGATATAAGTCATACTGCTTACCAGCATGTCATACTTTGGTTCGGCGGTATTGTTGGATGAAGCGGCCCGGACCGACATTACGCGTACGCTTACGCGAGACTGGTTCTACCGACGTGCTTTGCACACAGGTGGCTGGCGGGTGTCAGTTTCTCCAACTTTAGTTGACCCAAGTGTGGCTACGCCCGGTCCTTGCGAAGGTTAAAACAACACCAACTTGACAAACTATCGTTGTGGTTTTGATGCGTAGGTAAGAACGGTTCTTGCTAAGCCCGTAGCAGCCACGTAAAACTTGCAACAACAAAGTAGAGGACGTCTAACTTGTTTTTGCAGGGCATGTTGTGATGTGATATGGTCAAGACATGATGCTAAATTTTATTGTATGAGATGATCATGTTTTGTAACTGAGTTATCGGCAACTGGCAGGAGCCATATGGTTGTCGCTTTATTGTATGCAATGCAATCGCGCTGTAATGCTTTACTTTATCACTAAGCGGTAGCGATAGTCGTGGAAGCATAAGATTGGCGAGACGACAACGATGCTACGATGGAGATCAAGGTGTCGCGCCGGTGACGATGGTGATCATGACGGTACTTCGAAGATGGAGATCACAAGTACAAGATGATGATGGCCATATCATATCACTTATATTGATTGCATGTGATGTTTATCGTTTATGCATCTTATCTTGCTTTGATTGACGGTAGCATTATAAGATGATCCCTCACTAAATTATCAAAGTATAAGTGTTCTCCCTGAGTATGCACCGTTGCGAAAGTTCTTCGTGCTGAGACACCACGTGATGATCGGGTGTGATAGGCTCTACGTTCAAATACAACGGGTGCAAAACAGTTGCACACGCGGAATACTCAGGTTAAACTTGACGAGCCTAGCATATAACAGATATGGCCTCGGAACACGGAGACCGAAAGGTCGAGCGTGAATCATATAGTAGATATGATCAACATATTGATGTTCACCATTGATACTACTCCATCTCACGTGATGATCGGACATGGTTTAGTTGATTTGGATCACGTGATCACTTAGAGGATTAGAGGGATATCTTTCTAAGTGGGAGTTCTTAAGTAATATGATTAATTGAACTTAAATTTATCATGAACTTAGTACCTGATAGTATCTTGCTTGTCTATGTTTGATTGTAGATAGATGGCTCGTGCTATTGTTCCGTTGAATTTTAATGCGTTCCTTGAGAAAGCAAAGTTGAAAGATGATGGTAGCAATTACACGGACTGGGTCCGTAACTTGAGGATTATCCTCATTGCTGCATAGAAGAATTACGTCCTGGAAGCACCGCTAAGTGCCAAGCCTGCTGCAGGAGCAACACCAGATGTTATGAACATCTGGCAGAGCAAAGCTGATGGCTACTCGATAGTTGAGTGTGCCATGCTTTACGGCTTAGAACCGGGTCTTCAACGACGTTTTGAACGTCATGGAGCATATGAGATGTTCCAGGAGTTGAAGTTAATATTTCAAGCAAATGCCCGGATTGAGAGATATGAAGTCTCCAATAAGTTCTATAGCTGCAAGATGGAGGAGAATAGTTCTGTCAGTGAACATATACTCAAAATGTCTGGGTATTATAATCACTTGACTCAACTGGGGGTTAATCTTCCTATTGATAGTGTCATTGACAGAGTTCTTCAATCACTGCCACCAATCTACAAAATCTTCAGGATGAACTATAATATGCAAGGGATGAATAAGACTATTCCTGAGCTCTTCACGATGCTAAAAGCCGCGGAGGTAGAAATCAAGAAGGAGCATCAAGTGTTGATGGTCAATAAGACCACCAGTTTCAAGAAAAAGGGCAAAGGGAAGAAGAAAGGGAACTTCAAGAAGAACAGCAAACAAGTTGCTGCTCAGGAGAAGAAACCCAAGTCTGGACCTAAGCCTGAGACTGAGTGCTTCTACTGCAAGCAGACTGGTCACTGGAAGCGGAACTGCCCCAAGTATTTGGCGGATAAGAAGGATGGCAAAGTGAACAAAGGTATATGTGATATACATGTTATTGATGTGTACCTTACTAATGCTCGCAGTAGCACCTGGGTATTTGATACTGGTTCTGTTGCTAACATTTGCAACTCGAAACAGGGGCTACGGATTAAGCGAAGATTGGCTAAGGACGAGGTGACGATGCGCGTGGGAAATGGTTCCAAAGTCGATGTGATCGCGGTCGGCACGCTACCTCTACATCTACCTTCGGGATTAGTATTAGACCTAAATAATTGTTATTTGGTGCCAGCGTTGAGCATGAACATTATATCTGGATCTTGTTTGATGCGAGACGGTTATTCATTTAAATCAGAGAATAATGGTTGTTCTATTTATATGAGTAATATCTTTTATGGTCATGCACCCTTGAAGAGTGGTCTATTTTTGATGAATCTCGATAGTAGTGATACACATATTCATAATGTTGAAATCAAAAGATGCAGAGTTGATAATGATAGTGCAACTTATTTGTGGCACTGCCATTTAGGTCATATCGGTGTAGAGCGCATGAAGAAACTCCATACTGATGGACTTTTGGAACCACTTGATTATGAATCACTTGGTACTTGCGAACCGTGCCTCATGGGTAAGATGATTAAAACGCCATTCTCCGGTACTATGGAGAGAGCAACGGATTTGTTGGAAATCATGCATACAGATGTATGTGGTCCAATGAATGTTGAGGCTCGTGGCGGATATCGTTATTTTCTCACCTTCACAGATGATTTAAGCAGATATGGGTATATCTACTTAATGAAACATAAATCTAAAACATTTGAAAAGTTCAAAGAATTTCAAAGTGAAGTTGAAAATCATCGTAACAAGAAAATAAAGTTTCTACAATCTGATCGTGGAGGAGAATATTTGATTTACGAGTTTGGTCTACATTTGAAACAATGCGGAATAGTTTCGCAACTCACGCCACCCGGAACACCACACCGTAATGGTGTGCCCGAACATCGTAATCGTACTTTATTAGATATGGTGCAATCTATGATGTCTCTTACTGATTTACCGCTATCGTTTTGGGGTTATGCTTTAGAGACGGCTACATTCACGTTAAATAGGACACCATCGAAATCCGTTGAGACGACGCCTTATGAACTGTGGTTTGGCAAGAAACCAAAGTTGTCATTTCTAAAAGTTTGGGGCTGCAATGCTTATGTGAAAAAGCTTCAACCTGATAAGCTCGAACCCAAATCGGAGAAATGTGTCTTCATAGGATACCCAAAGGAGACTATTGGGTACACCTTGTATCACAGATCCAAAGGCAAGACTTTTGTTGCTAAATTCGGAGTTTTTCTAGAGAAGGAGTTTCTCTCGAAAGAACTGAGTGAGAGAAAAGTAGAACTTGATGAGGTATCTATACTTGCTCCCTTATTGGAAAGTAGTACATCACAGAAACTAGTTTCTGTGACACCTACACCAATTAGTGAGGAAGCTAATGATAATGATCATGAAACTTCAGATCAAGTTACTACCGAACCTCGTAGATCAACCAGAGTAAGATCCGCACCAGAGTGGTACGGTAATCCTGTTCTGGAAGTCATGCTACTAGATCATGATGAACCTACGAACTATGAAGAAGCGATGGTGAGCCCAGATTCCGCAAAATGGCTAGAAGCCATGAAATCTGAGATGGGATCCATGTATGAGAACAAAGTGTGGACTTTGGTTGACTTGCCCGTTGATCGGCAAGCAATTGAGAATAAATGGATCTTCAAGAAGAAGACTGACGCTGACGGTAATGTTACTGTCTATAAAGCTCGACTTGTTGCGAAAGGTTTTCGACAAGTTCAAGGGATTGACTACGATGAGACCTTCTCACCCGTAGCGATGCTTAAGTCTGTCCGAATCATGTTAGCAATTGCCGCATTTTATGATTATGAAATTTGGCAAATGGATGTCAAAACTGCATTCCTGAATGGATTTCTGGAAGAAGAGTTGTATATGATGCAACCAGAAGGTTTTGTCGATCCAAAGGGAGCTAACAAAGTGTGCAAGCTCCAGCGATCCATTTATGGACTGGTGCAAGCCTCTCGGAGTTGGAATAAACGCTTTGATAGTGTGATCAAAGCATTTGGTTTTATACAGACTTTTGGAGAAGCCTGTATTTACAAGAAAGTGAGTGGGAGCTCTGTAGCATTTCTGATATTATATGTGGATGACATATTATTGATTGGAAATAATATAGAATTTCTGGATAGCATAAAGGGATACTTGAATAAGAGTTTTTCAATGAAAGACCTCGGTGAAGCTGCTTACATATTGGGCATTAAGATCTATAGAGATAGATCAAGACGCTTAATTGGACTTTCACAAAGCACATACCTTGACAAAGTTTTGAAGAAGTTCAAAATGGATCAAGCAAAGAAAGGGTTCTTGCCTGTGTTACAAGGTGTGAAGTTGAGTAAGACTCAATGTCCGACCACTGCAGAAGGTAGAGAGAAAATGAAAGATGTTCCCTATGCTTCAGCCATAGGCTCTATCATGTATGCAATGCTGTGTACCAGACCTGATGTGTGCCTTGCTATAAGTCTAGCAGGGAGGTACCAAAGTAATCCAGGAGTGGATCACTGGACAGCGGTCAAGAACATCCTGAAGTACCTGAAAAGAACTAAGGATATGTTTCTCGTATATGGAGGTGACAAAGAGCTCATCGTAAATGGTTACGTTGATGCAAGCTTTGACACTGATCCGGACGATTCTAAATCGCAAACCGGATACGTATTTACATTAAACGGTGGAGCTGTCAGTTGGTGCAGTTCTAAACAAAGCGTCGTGGCGGGATCTACATGTGAAGCGGAGTACATAGCTGCTTCGGAAGCAGCAAATGAAGGAGTCTGGATGAAGGAGTTCATATCCGATCTAGGTGTCATACCTAGTGCATCGGGTCCAATGAAAATCTTTTGTGACAATACTGGTGCAATTGCCTTGGCAAAGGAATCCAGATTTCACAAGAGAACCAAGCACATCAAGAGATGCTTCAATTCCATTCGGGATTTAGTCCAAGTGGGAGACATAGAAATTTGCAAGATACATACGGATCTGAATGTTGCAGACCCGCTGACTAAGCCTCTTCCACGAGCAAAACATGATCAACACCAAGGCTCCATGGGTGTTAGAATCATTACTGTGTAATCTAGATTATTGACTCTAGTGCAAGTGGGAGACTGAAGGAAATATGCCCTAGAGGCAATAATAAAGTTATTATTTATTTCCTTGTATCATGATAAATGTTTATTATTCATGCTAGAATTGTATTAACCGGAAACATAATACATGTGTGAATACATAGACAAACAGAGTGTCACTAGTATGCCTCTACTTGACTAGCTCGTTGATCAAAGATGGTTATGTTTCCTAACCATAGACATGAGTTGTCATTTGATTAACGGGATCACATCATTAGGAGAATGATGTGATTGACTTGACCCATTCCGTTAGCATAGCACTTGATCGTTTAGTTTGTTGCTATTGCTTTCTTCATGACTTATACATGTTCCTATGACTATGAGATTATGCAACTCCCGTTTACCGGAGGAACACTTTGTGTGCTACCAAACGTCACAACGTAACTGGGTGATTATAAAGGTGCTCTACAGGTGTCTCCGAAGGTACTTGTTGGGTTGGCGTATTTCGAGATTAGGATTTGTCACTCCGATTGTCGGAGAGGTATCTCTGGGCCCTCTCGGTAATGCACATCACTTAAAGCCTTGCAAGCATTGCAGCTAATGAGTTAGTTGCGGGATGATGTATTACAGAACGAGTAAAGAGACTTGCCGGTAACGAGATTGAACTAGGTATTAAGATACCGACGATCGAATCTCGGGCAAGTAACATACCGATGACAAAGGGAACAACGTATGTTGTTATGCGGTCTGACCGATAAAGATCTTCGTAGAATATGTAGGAGCCAATATGAGCATCCAGGTTCCGCTATTGGTTATTGACCGGAGACATGTCTCGGTCATGTCTACATTATTCTCGAACCCGTAGGGTCCGCACGCTTAACGTTACGATGACAGTTTCATTATGAGTTTATATGTTTTGATGTATCGAAGGTTGTTCGAAGTCTCGGATGTGATCACAGACATGACGAGGAGTCTCAAAATGGTCGAGACATAAAGATTGATATATTGGAAGCCTATGTTTGGACATCGGAAGTGTTCCGGGTGAAATCGGCATTTTACCGGAGTACCGGGAGGTTACCGGAACCCCCCGGTAACCTAATGGGCCTTAATGGGCCTAGTGGAGGAAGTAGAGAGGAGGCCAAGGGGAAGCCGCGCGCCCCTCCCCCCCAAGTCCGAATTGGACAAGGAGGGGGGCGGCGGCGCCCCCCCTTTCCTTTCCCCTCTTTCTCTCCTTCCCCCCAAGTCCTAGTCCAACATGGAAAGGGGGGGGGGGGGAGTCCTACTCCCGGTGGGAGTAGGACTCCTCCTGGCGCGCCCCTTGCCTGGCCGCACCTCCTCCCCCTTGCTCCTTTATATACGGGAGCAGGGGGCACCCCATAGGGACAACAATTGATCATTGATCTCTTAGCCGTGTGCGATGCCCCCCTCCACCATAATCCTCGATAATATTGTAGCAGTGCTTAGGCGAAGCCCTGCGATGGTAGAACATCAAGATCGTCACCACACCGTTGTGCTGACGGAACTCTTCCCCGACATTCTGCTGGATCGGAGTCCGGGGATCGTCATCGAGCTGAACGTGTGCTAGAACTCATAGGTGTCGTAGTTTCGGTGCTTGATCGGTCGGGCCATGAAGACGTACGACTACATCAACCGCGTTGTGCTAACGCTTCCACTTTCGGTCTACGAGGGTACGTAGACAACACTCTCCTCTCTCGTTGCTATGCATCACCATGATCTTGCGTGTGCGTAGGAATTTTTTTGAAATTACTACGTTCCCCAACATGGAGGGCACGCCTGGGGGGGGGGGGTAGGCGTGCCCCCTACCTCGTGCCTTCCTGGTTGATGTCTTGACGTAGGGTCCAAGTCCTTTGGATCACGTTCGTTCCGAAAATCATGTTCCCGAAGGTTTCATTCCGTTTGGACTCCGTTTGATAATCTTTTTTTGCGAAACTCTCAAATAGGCAAAAAAACAACAATTCTGGGTTGGGCCTCCGGTTAATAGGTTAGTCCCAAAAATAATATAAAAGTTTATAACAAAGCCCATTAATCATCCAAAACAGAATATAATATAGCATGAAGCAATCAAAAATTATAGATACGTTGGAGACGTATCAAAGACAAAAAGGATAAGATAGTCTCACATCAACTAGGCGTCTCAACGGGCTATGGAGATGCCCATCAATAGATATCAACGTGAGTGAGTAGGGATTGCCATGCAACGGATGCACTAGAGCTATAAGTGTAAGGAAGCTCAACAAAAGAACTAAGTGGGCGTGCATCCAACTTGCTTGCTCATGAAGACCTAGGGCAATTTTGAGGAAGCCCATTATTGGAATATACAAGCCAAGTTCTATAATGTAAAATTCCCACTAGTATATGAAAGTGATAACATAGGAAACTCTCTATCATGAAGATCATGGTGCTACTTTGAAGCACAAGTGTGTAAAAAAGGATAGTAACATTGCCCCTTCTCTCTTTTTCTCTCATTTTGGGGCCTTTTTTTGTCCTCTTTTCTTTTTTTCCCTTTTTTATTTATCGTCCGGAGTCTCATCCCGACTTGCGGGGGAATCATAGTCTGCATCATCCTTTCCTCAATGGGACAATGCTTTAATAATGATGATCATCACACTTTAATTTACTTACAACTCAAAAATTACAACTCAATACTTAGAACAAAATATGACTCTATGTGAATGCCTCCGGTGGTGTACCGGGATGTGCAATGATGCATGAGTTACATGTATGAAGAATTATGAACGGTGGCTTTGCCACAAATACGATGTCAACTACATGATCATGCAAGCAATATGACAATGATGAAGTGTGTCATAATAACGGAACGGTGGAAAGTTGCATGGCAATATATCTCGGAATGGCTATGGAAATGCCATGATAGGTAGGTATGGTGGCTGTTTTGAGGAAGGTATATGGTGGGTGTATGATACCAGTGAAAGGTGCGCGGTATTAGAGAGGCTAGCAATGGTGGAAGGGTGAGAGTGCGTATAATCCATGGACTCAACATTAGTCATAAAGAACTCACATACTTATTGCAAAAATCTATTAGTTATCGAAACAAATTATTACGCGCATGCTCCTAGGGGGATAGATTGGTAGGAAAAGATCATCGCTCGTCCCCGACCGCCACTCATAAGGAAGACAATAAATAAATTAATCATGCTCCGACTTCATCACATAATGGTGTGTTTGGTTGAGGAACCAAGTAGAATGTAATGTCATGGTTCCATTCCATTAGAATGGGTCCATTCCATTCTTGTGTTTGGTTGCAGTCAAATGATGGAATGGAATGGTTTCGTCTCACTGTTTGGTTGAAGGAATGGAACAAAGACAAATTTGATTCAGCTCATCTCTCTTGAATGGTGAAGTTCTCATATATGGATGACATCCTTGATTTTAATATATACTCATGCCATATATCAAGAAGTCAACTACCAATACTATACAATTTTAAACAAATATGTCTAAATTTTACCTCACATCTCTCTTGAAAAGATGAAAAATTTGAAGAAAATCAAAACTAGGATGAACTACTATTTCTTCCATCCAATGAAAAGGTTAGAAACAAAATTAATTAAAAACTCTTAGAACTAGTAGAGGTGAGGTTCTTCTGGATGAACGTCACACATTAGTCCCTAAAACCAATCCAGATCGGTGAGATTTCCAACTCCCTCCTCCCTGGTGCCGCCCTTCGACACTAGACTTGCTTGCATGTCATCGCCAGCTCCCTCCTCCCTGCCAGCGCTGTTGATCTACTCATGTGCTTTCTGCTGTGTTGTAGCCGCTGCTCTACTCCCAGCCAGATCGGCAACAAAATCTGCGCTGCAGCGTTGCAGCTGCTCTGCTCCCTTCAAGCGTGATGAAGGACTCCGGGCGGAGGTAGTCCACGCTGGGTCATGGCTTCCTTCGCAGTCGCCGTTGCCGGAGACCATCTCCCCGCCCACCTCACCGGTACTAGACGCCATACCTGCTTGCCTGCCGCCCCGATCCTAGTTCGCTGCCGGGGAGGGAGAGGCGGTGCCGTGGGAGTCGCCAGCGCTGGTGGAATATCGACATGGGGAGAGAGGAGGGCGGCGGCGCTGAAATAAAGATGGGGATTGGGCCTTTGGGTGGGGTGAGTGAATCGGGGGGGGGGGAGGCGAGGTGTAAGAGCGGTTCCGCGTGGTTCCTCCAAATCGGAGGTACCAGCACATTCCGCATATAGAGGGAATATGCCGTTCCCTAGAACGAGTAGGTTCTCGTTCCTCGACCCAACCAAACAATGGAATGACCCCTGGGGACGGAACGGACCCGTTACGTTCCACCTAATGACTCGAACCAAACATACCCTAAAGGTTCACCATACGTGCATGCTACGGGAATCACAAACTTCAAAACAAGTATTTCTCAAATTCACAACTACTCAACTAGCATGACTCTAATATCACCATTTCCATATCTCAAAACAATTATCAAGTATCAAACTTCTCATAGTATTCAATGCAATTATATAAAAGTTTTTATATTATTTCTAAAACCAAATTTCCATGTTGTTCTAAAGGAGTCTCAAAATACTATAAGTGAAGCATGAGAGATCAACTATTTCTATAAAATAAAACCACCGCCGTGCTCTAAAAGATATAAGTGAAGCACTAGAGCAAAAACTATATAGCTCAAAAGATATAAGTGAAGCTCATAGAGGATTCTAATAAATTTCAAATCATGTGAGTATCTCTAAAAAGGTGTGTACAGCAAGGATGATTGTGGTAAACTAAAAAGCAAAGACTCAAATCATACAAGACGCTCCAAGCAAAACACATATCATGTGGTGAATAAAAATATAGCTCCAAGTAAAGTTACCGATAGACGAAGACGAAAGAGGGGATGCCTTCCGGGGCATCCCCAAGCTTATGCTTTTTGGTGTCCTTGTATTTTACCTTGAGGTGCCATGGGAATCCCCAAGCTTAGGCTTTTTCCACTCCTTGTTCCATAATCCATCAAATCTTTACCCAAAACTTGAAAACTTCCCAACACAAAACTCAAAATAGAAAATCTCGTGAGCTCCGTTAGCGAAAGAAAACAAAACACCACTTCAAGGCACTGTAATGAACTCATTATTGATTTATATTGGTGTTAAACCTACTGTATTCCAACTTCTCTATGGTTTATAAACTCTTTTACTAGCCATATATTCATCAAAATAAGCAAACAACACACGAAAAACAGAATCTGTCAAAAACAGAACAGTTTGTAGTAATCTGTAGCTAATGCAAACTTCTGGAACCCCAAAAATTCTAAAATAAATTTCTAGACGTGAGGAATTTATCTATTAATCATATCCAAAAGTAATTAACTAAATATCACTTTCCAAATAAACATGGCAGCAATTCTCGTGAGCGCTAAAGTTTCTGTTTTTTACAGCAAGATCAAAAAGACTCTCCCAAGTCTTCCCAATGGTTCTACTTGGCACAAACACTAATTAAACACAAAAACACAACCAAAACAGAGGATAGATAAATTATTTATTAGTAAACAGGAGCAAAAAGGAAGGAATAAAAATAAAATTGGGTTGCCTCCCAACAAGCGCTATCGTTTAACGCCCCTAGCTAGGCAATAAAAGCAAGGATAGATCTAGGTATTGCCATCTTTGGTAGGCAATCCATAAGTGGCTGTCATAATAGATTCATATGGTAATTTAACTTCCTTTCTAGGGAAGTGTTCCATGCCTTTCCTTAATGGAAATTGGAATTTAATATTCCCTTCCTTCATATTAATAATTGCACCAATCGTTCTAAGGAATGGTCTGCCAAGAATAATAGGACATGAAGGATTGCGATCTATATCAAGAACAATGAAATCTACGGGCACATAATTCCTATTTGCAACAATAAGAACATCATTAATATTTCCCATAGTTTTCTTAATAGTGTAATCCGCAAGGTGTAAGTTTAGAGAACAATCATCAAATTCACGGAAACCTAGCAAATCACACAAAGTTTTTGGAATCGTGGAAACACTAGCACCCAAAATTACAGAAAGCATAGCACTCATGATCTTTAATTTTAATTTTAATAGTAGGTTCCCACTCATCATAAAGTTTTCTAGGGATAGAAACTTCCAACTCAAGTTTTTCTTCATAAGATTGCGTTAAAGCATCAACGATATGTTTAGTAAAAGCTTTATTTTGACTATAAGCATGAGGAGAATTTAGCATGGATTGCAACAAGGAAATACAATCTATCAAAGATCAATTATCATAATTAAATTCCTTGAAATCCAAGATAGTGGGTTCGTTGCTATTTAAAGTTTTAACCTCTTCAATCCCACTTTTATAAATTTTAGCATCAAGCTCTAAAAACTCCGAATCATTGGAACGCCTTTTAACTAAGGTTGACTCATCTCCAGTCCCATCATTATCAAGATCCATATTGCAAAACAAAGATTTAATAGGGGATACATCAATAACGTTTAGATCTTCGTCCTTATTATCATTAAAACAAGAAGAACACGATTTCACAAAGCAATCTTTCTTAGCGCGCATCCTAGCGGTTCTTTCTTTGTACCCGTCAATGGAAATTCTCAAGGCTTTGAGAGACTCATTGGTATCATGCTTAGGTGGAATAGATCTAAGTTTCAAAGAATCAACATCAAGAGAAATTATATCCACGTTCCTAGCCAACTCATCAATCTTAGACAATTTTTCTTCAATCAAAGCATTGAAACTCTTTTGCGAAGTAATAAATTCTTTAATATTAGATCCAAAATCAGAGGGCATCTTATTATAATTTCCATAAGAATTGTTGTAGGAATTACCATAATTATTAGATGGATTACTAGGAAACGGCCTAGAATTAAAATTACCTCTATACGCGTTTTTACCAAAATTGTTCCTACCAACAAAATTCACATCCATAGATTCATTATTATTCTCAATCAAAGTAGACAAAGGCATATCATTAGGATCAGTAGGAACACTCTTATTAGCAAACAATTTCATAAGTTCATCCATCTTTCCACTCAAAACATTAATCTCTTCAATTGCATGAACTCTTTTACTAGTAGATCTTTCAGTGTGCCATTGAGAATAATTAACCATAATATTATCTAGGAGTTTGGTAGCTTCTTCTAAAGTGATTTCCATAAAACTACCTCCCGTGTCCAAATCTAAAAGATTTTTAGAAGCAAAGTTCAATCCGGCTTAAAAATTTTGTATAATCATCCAAAGATTCAAACCATGTGTAGGGCAATTACGTATCATTAATTTCATCCTCTCCCAAGCTTGTGCAACATGTTCATGATCAAGTTGCTTAAAACTCATAATATCGTTTCTAAGAGAGATGATCTTAGAAGGAGGAAAATACTTAGAGATAAAAGCATCTTTGCACTTATTCCATGAATCAATACTATTTTTAGGCAAAGACGAAAACCAAGCTTTAGCACGATCTCTAACCGAAAACGGAAATAGCTTAAGTTTAACAATATCATTATCCACATCTTTCTTCTTTTGCATATCACACAAATCAACAAAGTTGTTTAGATGGGTAGCGACATCTTCACTAGGAAGGCCAGAAAACGGATCTTTCATGACAAGATTCAGCATAGCAGTATTAATTTCACAAGATTCAGCATCGGTAAGAGGAGCAATCAGAGTGCTAATAAAATCATTATTGTTGGTATTGGCAAAGTCACACAATTTAGTATTGTCTTGAGCCATCGTGACAAGCAAGCAATCCCACACACGAGCAAACAAGAAACAGGCAAAAGAGGCAAATTGAAAAAGAGAAGGGGAACCGAAAAAGAGGGCGAATAAAACAGCAAGGATGAAGTGGGGGAGAGGAAAACGAGAGGCAAATGGCAAATAATGTAATGCGGAGGATAAGAGTTGTGATGGGTACTTGGTATGTCTTGACTTGGCGTAGATCTCCCCGGCAACGGATGTCGGTGTACTAGAGTAGGGGTACCCTAGTATCCCGAACTTGTGCACGGGCAGTCGCAGCATCCCGCGACAAGGCTTGCCAGGTGACCGCCAAGGTCCTCCGTGGTTCCTTTGGGCCATTCAAGAATAAAGTATCCAAACCAAGACACCACAAGACCCCGGCAAGAGGAGCTTGCCGGGAAGGCCAACCAAGGCAAGGCTCTTAAGGAGATAAGACCCCGGCAAGAGGAGCTTGCCGGGAAGGCCTCACAAGGCATCTCAAGGAACTTGCCGCGGCACGCCTCGCGTCCCGACAAGGCCCGGTGAGCGACAAACTCCCGGACGCGACAAGACAACGAACACGGCAAGGCGCTTGCCGCGGCAAGCCACCACTCTGTGCCCGCGCTCCAGCACATCCACCAACGTGTCGCTCTGGGACCCTTCTAGACGTGCGTGGCGGGAGGCTGTGCAGCCAGCGGTGCGCAGTGGCGAGCGGCGCTGACAAGATCGCCATCATGGCGAGCGGTGGCGTCCCTGACGGTCCCTTTTGCACTGTTTAGGCGACACAGACGGGCATTTAATGCCCTTGTCCCCTGCCGTCAGGGTTGGGTATGATACACTGTAGCGGGTAGCTGTACCTACCACAGCACCTTTCCATTTTTACCCTTCGTCTCCGTTGCCACCTGTCGGTGACCCCTTGAGCATATAAAAGGAGGCCCGTGCGCAACGTAGGGGGGGTTAGCTAATTCGGAGAACACTCACGCTTGGTCTCGTTAGCTGCTGGTGTGTACTGTAACACTCCGCGCTCCTGAGAAAGAACTCAATACAAACCACAAAGCAGGAGTAGGGTTTTACGCATCCGTGCGGCCCGAACCTGGGTAAACCGCTCGTGTGCTTCGCCTTGATCCGCTCTTTGTGCGATCTCCGCCCCCGCCGAACCGAAAGGGACTCGGCCCGCCGGTCCCATAGGTGTTCGTGGATCAGTCCCCCGACATCTTTGGCATGCCAGGTAGGGGGCATCGAGGTTGTGTGAACCAGATCCGGCGTTCACGTGAAGCTAGATCTTCATCATCTTCATCGACATGCCGCCGAAGAAGAAGGTTTCGGAAGCGGCTGCTCTGTCCGCGCCAAACCCACCATCGCCGGAGCAAACGGCTGATGGGGCAGGCGCCGGCGGAAGAACGGGCATCGACGAGGGAGCTCACGGTGTTGCCAGGTCCAAGGACAGGGCTGCGCTGCCCATCGGCGGCGTAGCCGGTTCTCACAATGACCGGGCGCACTCCAAGACCTCGGCGTCCGTACATGCACCATGCCCATCTCAGGAGGCGCTGGACCGGCAGCATCATGGTACTCACAGTACCATGCGTTTGCTGGACCAAGATCGAGCTGGTGGATCCCGGAGTGCTCAAGACCAGCATGCACGCCAACATGCTGGCACGAGCGAGGCACGGTCGCCTGGACGGGATACTGCTCCTTCTAACATAGTTAGAAGTCCGAGCATATCCCGCTCCACGCACCGTTCGCCACCGCCACCCGCCACTGCAGCAGAAGCTTTAGCGCGAGCTCAACTGCTCCTGGATTACCCTCCAACGGCGGCCAAGATCGACGACTGGAGGGCCACCATTTAGAATCTCATCGGCTTTGCCAACGGCGACACTCAACGGCAGCCGAGCACGTCGCAGCCGCGGCAAGCCAGCCAGGCACGAGCCGGTGGCGACAAGACCGATGGGGGTGCAACCACTGTGCACTCTCCGCCCCGAAGGCCAAGATCGCCGGCTCGCCGGATCTACCTCGACAGCGACTCCACCGCGTCATCAGATCCACGAGCTCGTCGCGATCAGCGCCAAGTTCTTCATGAACGACAGCAAGAAGACGCTCGTACACGCATCGAGCGCCGAAGAGAAGCGCGACATCAATCGGACCAGCGCGCTGGGCCCTCTGTTGACATGCATGCGCCAGGGGAACCAGGCGACTTGCCGTACGCGGTAGGTTGCCTGTGTTTACTCGTGAGCTGCGGCAAGTCCAGTGGCCCAGCATGAAGAATTTCAAGCCAGATGTACCAGAGAAGTACGACGGCAAGTCGCATCCATCGGAGTTCCTCAACATCTACACCATCGCGGTGCATGCTGCCGGGGGACGGGACGACAAGATCCTTGCCAACTACTTCCCGCTGGTGCTCAAGCCCAACATAAGATCCTGGCTCATGCACTTGCCGGACAACTCCATATCCTCCTAGGCAGACCTTTGCCATCAATTTGTCGGCGCCTTTACAGGCGGCCACAAACCTCATGGCCAAGAGAGTGACCTTCATCTGCTCGCTCAGAAGGAAGGAGAGCCCCTGCGCAAGTACATTCAGAGGTTCAGCCGTGTACAACACAACACCCCAGATGTCCACCCTGGCGCAGTCATCAGCGCGTTCCATCAGAACGTGCGTAACCGCAGGATGCGGGAGGAGATGGCGATGTGCAAGATCAGAGACGTCAGTGAGCTGTATGCCCTGGCCGACAAGTGTGCACGTGCTGAGGAAGGGAGGAAACTCCCTGGAGAGAATACAGGAGCAGGAGGATCTGACAGCGAGGATGCTGCCCCGGCAAAGAAAAACCGGCGGCGGAACAGGAAGAAGAAAGGCAAAGATGTGCTAGTCGTTGAGCAGTCCGGCAACGAAGGTGGCACCAAGAAAGCCAAAGTTGGTAGCTCCGGCAAGGAGATTGCCGCATGCACCAACTGCCAGGCTGTGGCAGTCGCCGACAAGCAGGACGGCACCAACAAGCAGTACTGCAAGATCCACCGCACCAAGGGCCATGACCTCCAGAGCTGCAAGAAAGTCGAACAGCTTGTCCAGCAGCAAAAAGCCGAATACGAGCGACGCGACAAGGAGAGGGCCCAAGGTGGCGATGGAGAATCCGGCAAGAAGTGCGCCGGCCGGGGAGGACGCCGCGGCAAGGCCAAGCAGCGGCAAGGAGACAGACCTCCCCGCGGCCGCGACAAGGATGAAGACGACGACGACGACGAAGACATGGAGGATGTTGAAACAAGTGAGCAGGAGTTCCAGAAAGCCACAGAGGTCTTGTGCGTTGATGGCGGAGCTTCTCTGCATACTTCACACCGCCAACTCAAGCAGTGGGTGCGGGAAGTCAATGCGGCGGAGCCACCCGTCGAGTCACGCAAGCTTCTGAAATGGTCCAGCACGCCTATCATCTTTGATATTGAGGACCACCCTGATCGCACAACTGCGGTCGGGTGCTTGCCGATGTTGGTTTCACCAACTATCCGCAACCTCAAGGTCACTAAGATGTTAGTTGACAGCGGGGCCGGCTTGAACCTGATCTCCTTCGCTGTACTCCAGAAACTCCAGATCCCTGACAGCGAGCTCGAAGAGACCGACATATTCCAAGGAATCAACCCGGGAAGGAGCAAGCCGAAGGGGAAGATCACGTTGCCTGTAACATTTGGCAGCGAGCTGAACTTCAGGACTGAGAGGGTCACTTTTGACGTTGCTGATATTCCATTGCCTTACAATGGGATACTTGGCCGTCCAACACTCGCCAAGTTCATGGCAGCCTCTCACTATGCATACAACATGCTGAAGATGCCAGGCCCGATAAGCGTCATCTCTGTCCCCGGCGATAAGAAGGATGCTCTTATCTGCGCCGACAAGATCTACCGGGAAGCGGCAGCCGCAACAGATCGCAAGTCACTTGCCGCTTGAAGCTCCCGGGGGGAAGAAGAAGACCAAGTCCGGCAAGAGTTCTGATGCCCACTCCGGTAAGCGCACCTCTTCGGAGTGCTGCGCTGCCGTCGAGGACGCACCATCGAGCTCCACCGGCAAGTGTAAGAAGACAATGGCAGCTCCGCCAGAGACGAAGAAGGTGTCCGCCAAGGAGGACGGCACTGGTGGTACCTTCACCATCAGTGCCACTCTCGACCCTAAATAGGAAAGCGCGCTCATTGCTTTCCTGCGGGCAAATGTCCACGTGTTTGCGTGGCAACCGTCTGACATCCCCGGTGTTCCCAGGAAAGTAATTGAGCACCACCTTGCCGTTTGTCCTCATGCGCGGCCCGTCAAGCAGAAGATCAGGAAGCAAGCAGTGGAGCGCCAAGAATTCATTGCAGAAGAGATCAAGAAGTTGGAAGCAGCAGGCCTTGTCAGAGGAGTGCTCCATCCTACGTGGTTGGCCAATCCTGTAGTCGTGCGCAAGGCGAATGGGAAATGGAGACTTTGTATCGATTTTACCGATGTTAACAAAGCTTGTCCCAAAGACCCATTTCCTTTGCCGCGCATTGACCAGATTGTTGACTCCACAGCCGGATGTGATTTGCTTTCATTTCTTGACGCATATTCAGGATACCATCAGATCTTCATGGCAGAAGAGGATGAGGAGAAGACCGCATTTATTACTCCATGTGGCACGTACTGTTTCATACGGATGCCTTTCGGATTAAAAAATGCTGGTTCAACATTTGCAAGAGTAGTCCATGTCGCTCTTGAGCCACAAATACACAGAAATGTGGAAGCCTATATGGATGACATAGTGGTCAAGAGCAAGGACAAGGCAACTCTGATCCAAGATTTAGACGAGACCTTTGCAAATCTGCGCAAGATCAGCCTCAAGCTCAACCCCGAGAAGTGTGTGTTTGGAGTCCCCTCCGGCAAGCTTCTCGGGTTCTTCGTGTCTCAGCGGGGAATTGAAGCCAATCCCGACAAGATCAAGGCCATTGAGCAGATTGAAGCACCAAAGCGCGTCAAGGATGTACAAAGACTTGCCGGTTGCGTGGCTGCTCTCAGCAGGTTTATCTCTAGGTCTGCTGAGCGCGCCCTGCCGTTTTTCAAATTATTGAAAAAGGCAGGTCCAATGAAATGGACTCCGGAAGCGGAGGCTGCGCTGCAAGACTTGAAGAGATACCTGTCCTCCCCTCCAATACTTGTCGCACCTAAGCCACAAGAGAAGTTGCTGCTGTATATTGCGGCAACCAATCAAGTGGTTAGTGCTGCATTAGTAGTAGAGAGGGAGGCGGATGACGAGCCAGCAACCACGGCAAGCGCATCCAGCGACAAGCAAGGGGCTTCCCCGGCAAGCTCTGGTCCCGACAAAGATGGATCTGCGCAGATGCGCGAGGAGATACAAAAGAAAATGGTGCAGCGCCCAGTTTACTTTGTCAGTTCCCTTCTGCAGGGGGCTAGGTCAAGGTACTCTGGCGTGCAGAAATTGCTTTTCGGCCTTCTCATGGCCTCGAGAAAGCTGCGCCATTACTTCCAAGCACATGAGATCACAGTTGTCACTCGCTTTCCGCTGAAGAGGATACTACAGAATCCAGAAGCGACAGGCAGGATTGTTGAGTGGGCACTGGAACTGTCAAGCTTTGGCCTCAAGTTTGAGAGTACTTCAACTATCCAAAGCAGAGCATTGGCAGAATTCATAGCAGAATGGACGCCAACATCAGATGAAGAAATTCCAGAAACGAGCATCCCCGTCAACGAAGCAAGCAAAGAGTGGCTGATGTACTTTGATGGTGCTTTTTCGCTGCAAGGCACCGGCGCTGGTGTGCTGCTTATCGCACCCACCGGAGAGCACCTCAAGTACATAGTCCAGATGCACTTTCCCAAGGAGCAAGCAACAAACAATACTGCAGAGTATGAAGGCTTGCTTGCCGGTCTCAGGATCGCGGCAGACCTTGGGATCAAGAAGCTCATTGTCCGGGGTGACTCACAGCTTGTCGTCCGCCAAGTGAACAAGAGTTATCAGAGTCCGTTGATGGAAGCTTACGTCGATGAAGTGAGAAAGCTAGAAGAGCACTTTGACGGCCTACAGATGGAGCATGTTCCTAGAGCTCAGAACGCCATTGCCGATGGCCTGTCAAAGTGCGCTGCCCTTAAGTTACCTGTGGAACCAGGGATCTTTGTGCTCAAGCTGACTCAACCGTCTATAACGCCATCAACTAGACAGAGCAAGAAGAGGAAGTCGATTTTTGGTGACTATTTGCCGGCAGAGCTTCCCGAAGCCGCCGCCAAGAAGGTCCCCAAGATCAACTCCAAGAGCACTGAGGAGCAGTCTGCTCCGGCAAGCCCTAGGGTTTGTTTCGTTGAAGCAGAAGCTCCCGGCAAGTTTTGCTCCGGCAAGCTTGCCGGAGAACGTCAAGCTCCGGCAGAGCCGCAGGTTCTCGCCGTAGAAGCGAACGTTCCCGCAGCAACAGATTTGCCTTGCACTGAGGAGCAATCTGCTCCGGCAAACCCTAGGGTTTGTTCCGTTGAAGCAGAAGCTCCCGGCAAGTTTTGCTCTGGCAAGCTTGCCGGGGAATGTCAAGCTCTGGCAGAGCCGCAGATTCTCGCCGTAGAAGCGGATGTTGCCGCAGCAGCAGATTTGCCTTTAGTCCTTGTTGTCGAGCCACAAGCTCCAGCATGGGCACAACAGATTGTCCGTTTCCTTCAGAGAGGAGAACTTCCCGAAGAGCAAGAAGAAGCGGAAAGAGTAGCCCGGCAGTCAAGTATGTACCAGTTTGTCGACAAGACACTGTACAGAAGAAGACTCAACGGTGTGAAATTGAAGTGTATTCACCGGGAAGACGGACAAAAGCTGTTGGCAGAGATACATGGAGGCATATGTGGTCACCACATTGGCGCAAGAGCACTTGTCGGCAAAGCATTCCGGCAAGGTTTCTTTTGGCCGACAGCCCTCCAGGATGCAACTGCACAAGTAACCAAGTGTGAAGCGTGCCAGTTCCATTCCAAGCAGATACACCAACCGGCTCAAGCTCTCCAGACGATCCCTTTATCCTGGCCATTTTCGGTCTGGGGGCTCGACATCCTCGGCCCCTTTCCCCGAGCAGTCGGGGGCTTTGAGTACTTGTACGTTGCAATCGACAAGTTCACAAAGTGGCCGGAAGTGGAACCAGTGAGGAAGGTGACAGCACAGTCAGCAGTCAAGTTCTTCAGGTCAATTGTTTGCCGCTTCGGGATCCCTAACAGGATAATCACCGACAACGGTACGCAATTCACGAGCCGCACCTTCATGCAGTACGTCCAAGATCTTGGCGCGAAGGTCTGCTTCACTTCTATTGCTCACCCGAGAAGCAACGGTCAAGCGGAGAGGGCAAATGCTGAAGTGCTGCGTGGGCTCAAGACCAGAACTTTCGATAGGCTGCACAAGTGCGGAAGAAACTGGATCGAGGAGCTGCCAGTGGTTCTTTGGTCGTTCAGAACGACGCCAAATCGAGCCACTGGCCAGACACCTTTCGCTCTAGTCTATGGAGCAGAGGCAGTTATCCCCACAGAACTCGTATACGGGTCACCTCGAGTGCTCGCTTATGATGAGCTCGAGCAAGAGCAGCTGTAACAAGATGACGCGCTGCTCCTTGAGGAAGATCGTCTTCAGGCTGATGTGCGAGCTGCTCGCTACCAGCAAGCTTTGCACCGCTACCATAGCCGCAAAGTTAATACCAGAAGTCTCGAGGAAGGCGACCTTGTTCTTCGACGTGTTCAGTCCGCCAAGAATTCCAACAAGTTGACGCCGAAGTGGGAAGGCCCTTACCGGGTGAAACGAGTCACTAGGCCTGGCGCTGTCCGCCTTGAGACCGAAGATGGCATTCCGGTGAGCAACTCCTGGAACATTGAGCATCTTCGTAAGTTTTACCCGTAAGGCGCGGTTGCCGGAACCTGTTCCGGCAACCACCTTTTGTACAAGTCTTGTCGCTGTTGCATGTAATCCTTTGTACAAAGCCGGGCGCAGACCCCGTGCATAAGTAAAGCTCATGTGCTCCGCACATTTTGTCAATTTCATGCTTTCTATTTTTTGCATATGTGATCTGACACTTTGTGCAGCACCTACTCCCCGATAAGCAATAACGAGCCGTAAGGCTCCATATCTTTATTTTCTCTTCTTTCTTTTTTCTCAAGGAAAGGAAGGTTCCCTCGCCCACAAGTTTGCCGGGGGGGAAAGGAGAAGATAATGGTATGGACCAGGCGTCGTTCAAGAAAGTTTCGCCTTGCCGGGAAGCAAACAACAGAAAAGCTAAGTTGCCAAAGTTTGAGCAATCAGATTTTTAAATTTTATGTTATCTCCCTTGAACGACTGCACTTTGTATGGAAAAACTGTGCGCGGAGGAACCAACTCGTAGCTAGTTGCGCCCTTATTTTGTTTCGAGTCCGCTCAACAACTTAAGTGAGCTGCAACTAGTTGCGACAAGGTTTCTTGCCGGTAGCGGCACCGCCAGCAGGCTGCTGACGTTCCGCACTCAGCGCTCGCGGCTCAGGTGCCTGCACCGGCAAGTTCCCTAAAAGCGTAGGGCAAAAACATACAAAGGGAGGAATCAAGTAAAGGGAATAACATTGCAATCATTGCCCAGAATAGAGTTATATTACAAAGATAGCTTGTCGCAGCTCTAACAGACTATTTTCATAACATGACAAACAGCGACAAGAAAAGAAGAAATGGGCGGCCTAATCTACGCGATCGCCTTCGATCCTCTTGATCCCGCTCACCTTGTCCACAATGGGTGTGACAAGGGTCTTGAGCGCCTCCAGATCAGCATCCGGCGGCAAGGTCTTGAGGACGTTGGTGAGGTTGAGGCCCGGATTGCGGAAAGCCACCTTCACCAACACTTTCTGAAGAGCTCCCGCGCAGATTTTGCGCGACTCGTCGGCCAGCTGCTTAGGGATCTTCTCCCGGAGCCGCTGAAGGGCCGTTGCCACGCCCTTGAAGAACAAGACGAGCTTGGCGCTGGGTTGGAGGTTCTCGTCGGAGGGATACCCGAGATCCTCCATCCCCAGCTGCGCCAGCTCCTTGTCGATGTCTATGGCGGCATTCACAAGACTCTCCGTCCAGTGCTCCACAGTCTCCCTGAAGGCGTTCTGGGTGGCGGCAACACTTTCTAGCAGTGCCTTGTCAGCCTTGATCTCCTCTTTCAAGGCCGCCTCCTGCTTCTTGGCACCGTCCAACGTCTTGGTCAAAGCAGTCAGCTTCAACTCAAGACCCGTGTTAGAGTCCTTGGCAGCGCTGAGCTCTTTGCTCTTCTCGGCGAGAGCGGCCTCCAGCTGCGCCACCTTCGTCTCCAACTCCTTCTTGGCGGGCTCGGCGGCGGCGGCAGCGTCCTCCGCCTGTTTAAGGGCTCCACCGAGTTGTTGCTCGCGTGCGGCAAGCTCCTCCTCGTGAGCGTCAAGATTGACCTTCCGCTGCGCCAGCTCGCCCTCCTCCGCGGATAGCTTCACGGCGGCAAGCCGATGTTGCTCTTCGACTTCGGCTTTTTCGAGGAGGAAGGCCTTCTGCGCTTCGTCGAGTTGCTCCCGCTCCTCTGCCAAGGACCGATGAGCTTCCTGGTGGAAGCCCCGGAGCTTCTTCGCGCGCTTCTCGATGTCTGCTCCCGCCTTCGCGACAAGCGCCTCGCGGGACTCCAGCTTGGCTTGCCGCGCGCGGTAGAGCGACACCAGCTTCCGCAGCAGCCGCTCCTCCTCAGGCTCG
Source organism: Triticum aestivum (assembly GCF_018294505.1). Classification (NCBI taxonomy): domain Eukaryota; kingdom Viridiplantae; phylum Streptophyta; class Magnoliopsida; order Poales; family Poaceae; genus Triticum; species Triticum aestivum. The sequence continues at coordinate 735,417,138 of NC_057800.1, forward strand.
TTGCTGCTGCTTGGTGCGTCAACCACCGTCAACCCAGCGGAGGCGAGCACCTCCCCGTCGAAGGTCTCTCCCTCGACCAGCGCCCTGGAGCTTGACGCCCAGGGGAGGTTGATGAAGACGTCATCGCCGGCCTTCAAGTAGACGCCCGACTGGGGCTCCTCGGAGCTTGGCGCTGCGGCTTCGGCGGACGGGTCGGCGGTCGGCGTAGCGCCTGGCGCTCCTGCAGCCTCTGGGCCGTCAGTACGATTGCCAGACCCCTCGCCAGTTGCTGTGGTGGCAGCCTTGGCGGCCTCGGCGCCGGTGGGATCGCCAGCGCCGGTTGTTTCTTTGGCGGCGACCTTGGTCTCCATCTGCTCCGCAGCAGATGGGTCTGATAGCCGGCAAGGGGAGAAGAGTCAAGCAAAATCCAGCAAAAACCCAAGAAGATCAAGAAAAGAAGGACCCAAAGGAAGTTTTGCAGCAAAAGGATTACCTGTGCCAGTTTCTGCAGTCAGGTTCTCCGCCGTCCGAGGGTCGCTGGCGTTGTCCCTTGCCGGAGAACCCTCCCTTGCTGGAGACTTCTCCCTTACCGGAAAGCCCTCCCTTGCCGGAGAGCTCTCCCATGTCGGGGGATTCTCCCTTGGCTCTTGGTGGAGCTGCTCTGCTCCTACACAAATCAGCAATCAAATATCAGCAAAGACAAGTACCCATGCGCGCCTCGCAGCGGAAAGTAAATCATACACTTACGCTGGGGGCTGCTTTGGAGAAAAGTCGCCGGGTCCGGCAAGGTTGTCTCGAGCGCGCCACCTGCTGTCGCAGTAGGCTCATCCTCGATGACGATCACCGGGACCTTAGCTCTCTTTGCCGCTCTCTGGGCCAGAGTCCTAAAAAGGAACAAGTTCAGAGTCAAGCAAATGAGATACAAGACAAACAACAAGAATTGAAGAACTACAAGTACAGCAAGAGAAGCTTACTCTTCTTCTTCTTCCTCGTCGGAGCTGAACGCGGAGAAGTCGAAGTCCGGCGCGCCCGGCGCGAGGAGACGGAGGAGAAGCTTCCCTTGGCCGCTTGGCGGGAGCGGTGGCGGTGGTCTGGGACGACCCCGCTCCAGCTGCCGGCGCGGCAGCGGCAGGAACTGAAGCAGTGGCCCGGCTAGACCCTGCTCCAGTTGCCGTCGCAGCATGAGGCGCTCCCGCGGCAACCGTGTTTGCTGCGGTGGAGCGTGTCACGCGGCGCGGCGACTGTTGACCCGCTTGCCGCTCCGCTACATCACCGGCCTTGCGGAGACGCCATCTTGGTGGGGATGAAGGTTCTGCTTGCGGCGAGCTGCCCGAAGATGAGAAGGAAGAGGAGTTGATTTCCAGCGAGCCGCTCATGTCCTCGGCGGGCTCGCTCGGCTCGGCGTCACGCCCGGCAAGCTCCTTCTTGCCGGCGGGCTCCCCTCGCTCGGCACGGCTTGCCGCTTCTGCTGCATCTGCCTCCTCCACGGTGAATCCAAAGTCGCCCGCGGCTGCGCCTGCCGCTGCCTCTTCCAGCCTAGTGGCAATGAGCGCCATCTCTGCATCAGTGGTGTCGCGGGTGAGGCTGTCCTTCTCGTCGGAGCGGATCGGCGCTTCCACCAAGTCATCGAAGAACTGCTGCACGACGTCGTCCGCAGGCTCCTGCCAAGTTGGCACAATCCCATGCGAGTCGCACTCCGGCATCATTGCACGGATGCGGTCGAGCGAGGAATTGTTGCACAGCGGAACGAGGCCCCCCGGCAACCTAAAAACTTCGGGATGTTGGGGGTCATACTTGAACAGCTCCTGCAGTATCGCGTTGAGCTCCAGGACAGTGAAGTTGAAATTGAGGCCTGGCCGCAACCTCATAATATCTGCCGCATTCTTGAACTCCCAGGCAGGTCTCCCCCGTTCCTGCAGGGGGGCGATGCGGCAGCGAAGAAAGTCTGCGCCAACAGCGCCTACAGTAAGCCCGGCAAGCCTGAGGCGTAGGATCCTGGTGACGGCAATCTTTAGCATGTTGTCTTCCGGGGCCACGTCACTCCAATCGCTGTCGCGTGCTACTGGGGTTTGGCGCCGGGTGGTGAATGGCTGCGGGTTCTCCTCGTCAATCCAGCACCAATCTGCTCTCCACTCCTCCCACTTGCCGCGGAATTCTCCCTCCAGATAAGTTTCCTTCTTGCCGGCCCTTGAGATCCAGGCGATTCCGCCGGATAAAGGTTCTCCTCTCTCTACTCGGGGTATGAAGAAATGGCGGAAGAGGGCTACACTGGGGTGGACTCCGACAAAGTTTTTGCAGAGATGTGCGAAAACTGCCATGGTCAGAACGGCATTGGGGGTGAAGTCAAGGAGGTGGAATCCGTAGGTATTCATGATGTCGCAGAAGAATTCAGAGAAAGGCGGGCAGAGCCCGCAGTAGAAGAACAATGCGAAGAAAGGGTATCCGTTTGGGGCCTTCTTCCAAGCGGCGGCGGGGAGTACCTTCGTGCGCGGATGCGCGCGCGTCTCCGTCGACCAGAAGAGGTAGTAGTTCTCCCTCAGCTCCTTCGCGGCAAGCTTGGGGGGGAAGACGGCCCGCTCCTTCCGCAGCGCCGCAAGCCGCTGCGCCTCGGTCGACTTCACGACCTTCCCCTTGTCGGCTTTTGGAGCCATGGCGGAAGTGGTGGAGGAGGTCGACGGCGTTGGTGGTGCTGGTGGCGATGGGGGGCGGAGCGCTGCTCTCTCTCTTTCGGCTTTGGGAAGACGAGGGAGCGGCGGAGATTTTTGAGATTGGAAGCAGCAACGGGCGAATGGGCGAACTTCCCCTGTTTCCCTTGCTTATAAAGAGGGAGGGGGCGGACGTTCCGCATTTCCGAATAAAGAAACCACCCACGATCTCTCCCACGATGCCGCATTCAACGCGTGCCGTTCGGGGAGGGCGCGGTGGATACGGAGAGAGATACGGCGTAACCTAGGCCGCGCGTGCCCGTGCCCTGTTTTGGGCCTGGCCCAACAGCGCTCGGCACCGTGTATGGCCCAGGCCCGGGGGCTCCTGTCGGTGTACTAGAGTAGGGGTACCCTAGTATCCCGAACTTGTGCACGGGCAGTCGCAGCATCCCGCGGCAAGGCTTGCCGGGTGACCGCCAAGGTCCTCCGTGGTTCCTTTGGAGCCATTCAAGAATAAAGTATCCAAACCAAGACACCACAAGACCCCGGCAAGAGGAGCTTGCCGGGAAGGCCAACCAAGGCAAGGCGCTTAAGGAGATAAGACCCCGGCAAGAGGAGCTTGCCGGGAAGGCCTCACAAGGCATCTCAAGGAACTTGCCGCGGCACGCCTCGCGTCCCGGCAAGGCCCGGTGAGCGACAAACTCCCGGACGCGACAAGACAACGACCGCGGCAAGGCGCTTGCCGCGGCAAGCCACCACTCTGTGCCCGCACTCCAGCACATCCACCAACGTGTCGCTCTGGGACCCTTCCAGACATGCGTGGCAGGAGGCTGTGCAGCCAGCGGTGCGCAGTGGCGAGCGGCGCTGACAAGATCGCCATCGTGGCGAGCGGTGGCGTCCCTGACGGTCCCTTTTGCACTGTTTAGGCGACACAGACGGGCATTTAATGCCCTTGTCCCCTGCCGTCAGGGTTGGGTATGATACACTGTAGCGGGTAGCTGTACCTACCATAGCACCTTTCCATTTTTACCCTTCGTCTCCGTTGCCACCTGTCGGTGACCCCTTGAGCATATAAAAGGAGGCCCGTGCGCAATGTAGGGGGGGTTAGCTAATTCGGAGAACACTCACGCTCGGTCTCGTTAGCTGCTGGTGTGTACTATAACACTCCGCGCTCCCGAGCAAGAACTCAATACAAACCACAAAGCAGGAGTAGGGTTTTACGCATCCGTGCGGCCCGAACCTGGGTAAACCGCTCGTGTGCTTCGCCTCGATCCGCTCTTCGTGCGACCTCCGCCCCCGCCGAACCGAAAGGGACTCGGCCCGCCGGTCCCATAGGTGTTCGTGGATCAGTCCCACGACAACGGCGTCAGAAAACCTTTTTGCTACATCTTGAGCATTGCGTTCGTTTTCCCTTGAAGAGGAAAGGGTGATGCAGTAAAGCAGCGTAAGTATTTTCCTCAGTTTTTGAGAACCAAGGTATCAATCCAGTAGGAGACCACGCGTGAGTCACCTCGTACCTACACAAACAAATAAGAACCTCGCAACTAACACGATAAAGGGGTTGTCAATCCCTTCACGGCCACTTGCAAGAGTGAGATCTGATAGAGATAATAATAATAAGATAAATATTTTTGGTATTTTTATGATATAGATTGAAAGTAAAGATTGCAAAATAAAATAGATTGGAAACTTGTATGATGGAGAATAGACCCCGGGGGCCATAGGTTTCACTAGTGGCTTCTCTCAAGATAGCATAAGTATTACGGTGGTTGAACAAATTACTGTCGAGCAATTGATAGAAAAGTGAATAATTATGAGAATATCTAGGCATGATCATGTTTCATGTATATAGGAATCACGTCCGCGACAAGTAGACCGAAACGATTCTGCATCTACTACTATTACTCCACACATCGACCGCTATCCATCATGCATCTAGAGTATTAAGTTCATAAGAACAAAGTAACGCCTTAAGAAAGATGACATGATATAGAGGGATAAACTCATGCAATAGGATATAAACCCCATCTTTTTATCCTCGATGGCAACAATACAATACGTGTCGTTTCCCCTACTATCACTGGGATCGAGCACCGCAAGATTGAACCCAAAGCTAAGCACTTCTCCCATTGCAAGAAAGATCAATCTAGTAGGCCAAACCAAACTGATAATTCGAAGAGACTTGCAAAGATAAACCAATCATACATAAAAGAATTCAGAGAAGAATCAAATATTGTTCATAGATAATCTGGATCATAAACCCACAATTCACGGATCTTGACAAACACAACACAAAATAAGATTACATCGAATAGATCTCCAAGAGAATCGAGGAGAACTTTGTATTGAGATCCAAAGAGAGAGAAGAAGCCATATAGATACTAGCTATGGAGTCGAAGGTCTGAAGTAAACTACTCACACATCACCGGAGAGGCCATGGAGTTGATGTAGAGGCCCTTCGTGATCAATGCCCCCTCCGGTGGAGCTCCGGAAAAGGCCCCAAGATGGGATCTCTCGGGTACAGAAGGTTGCGGCGGTGGAATTAGGTTTTCGTGGTGCTCCTGGATGTTTGGGGGGTACGTGGACTTATATAGGAGGAAGAAGTAGGTCGGTGGAGCAACGAGGGGCCCACGAGGGTGGAGGGCGCGCCCAGGGGGGTAGGTGCCCCCCTGCCTCGTTGCCTCCTCGATTGTTTCTTGACGCCCACTCCAAGTCTCCTGGATCACGTTTGTTGAGAAAATCACGTTCCTGAAGGTTTCATTCTGTTTGGACTCCGTTTGATATTCCTTTTCTCCAAAACCCTAAAATAGGCAAAAAAATAGCAATTTGGGTTGGGCCTCCGGTTAATAGGTTAGTCCCAAAATGATACAAAAGTGTAAAATAAAGCCCATTAACATCCAAAATAGATAATATAATAGCATGGAGCAATCAAAAATTATAGATACGTTGGAGACGTATCAGATTCCTCATGCAACAGTTATAACATAGGGTGACACAGAACTAGCTCCAGTTCATCAATGTAATGTAGGCACGTATTCCGAATATAGTCATACATGCTTATGGAAAAGAACTTGCATGACATCTTTTGTCCTACCCTCCCGTGGCAGCCGGGTCCTATTGGAAACTAAGGGATATTAAGGCCTCCTTTTAATAGAGTACCGGAACAAAGCATTAACAATTAGTGAATACATGTACTCCTCAAACTATGGTCATCACCGGGAGAGGTCCCGATTATTGTCACTTCGGGGTTACCAGATCATAACACATAGTAGGTGACTATTGACTTGCAAGATAGGATGAAGAACTCACAAATATTCATGAAAACATAATAGGTTCAGATCTGAAATCATGGCACTCGGGCCCTAGTGACAAGCATTAAGCATAGCAAAGTCATAGCAACATCAATCTCAGAACATAATGGATACTAGGGATCAAACCCTAACAAAACTAACTCGATTCCATGATAAATCTCATCCAACCCATCACCATCCACCAAGCCTACGATGGAATTACTCAAGCACGGTGGTGAGCATCATGAAATTGGTGATAGAGGAAGGTTGATGAAGACGATGTCGACGGATTCCCCTCTCTGGAGCCCCGGACGGACTCCAGATCAGCCCTCCTGAGAGAGATTAGGGGTTGGCGGCGGCTTCGTATCGTAAAATGCGATGAATACTTCTCCCTAATTTTTTCTCCCCGAACTTGAATATATAGAGTTGGAGTTGAGGTCAGTGGAGCCTCAGGGGGGCCATGAGACAGGGGGCGCGCCCCCACCCTCATGGATAGGGTGTGGGCCCCCTGGTGTTGATTCTTTCGCCAATATTTTTTATAAATTCTAAAAATATTCTCCTTGAAGTTTCAGGTCATTCCAAGAACTTTTATTTCTGCACAAAAATAACACCATGACAATTCTGTTGAAAACAGCGTCAGTCCGGGTTAGTTCCATTCAAATCATGCAAGTTAGAGTCCAAAACAAGGTCAAAAGTGTTTGGAAAAGTAGATACGATGGAGACGTATCAATTCCCCCAAGCTTGAACCTTTGCTTGTCCTCAAGAAATTCAGTTGATAAACTGAAAGTGATAAAGAAAAACTTTTACAAACTCTGTTTGATCTTGTTGTTGTAAATATGTAAAGCCGGCATTCAAGTTTTCAGCAAAGATTATGAACTAACCATATTCACAATAACATTTAGGTCTCATGTTTACTCATATCAATGGCATAATCAACTAGCGAGCAATAATAGTAAATCTCGGATGACAACACTTTCTCAAAACAATCATAATATGATATAACAAGATGGTATCTTGCTAGCCCTTCCTGAGACCACAAAACATAAATGCAAAGCACCTCTGAAGTTCAAGGACTGACTAAACATTGTAATTCATGGTAAAAGAGATCCAGTCACAGTCATACTCAATGTAAACTAATAGTAATGCATGCAAATGACAGCGGTGCTCCCCAACTGGTGTTTTTTAATAAGACGATGATGACTCAACATAAAAGTAAATAGACAGGCCCTTCGCAGAGGGAAGCAGGGATTTGTAGAGGTGCCAGAGCTCGATTTTTGAAATAGAGATGAATAATATTTTGAGTGGTATACTTTCATTGTCAACATAACAACCGAGAGATCTCGGTATCTTCCATGCTACACACATTATAGGTGGTTCCCAAACAGAATGGTGAAGTTTATACTCCCCCACCACCAACAAACATCAATCGATGGCTTGTTCGAAACAACGGGTGCCTCCAACTAACAACAATCCTGGGGGAGTTTTGTTTGCAATTATTTTAATTTAAGCATGGGACTGGGCATCCCGGTTACCAGCCATTTTCTCGTGAATGAGGAGCGGAGTCTACTCCTCTTGAGAATAATCCACCTAGCATGAAAGATATAGACAACCCTAGTTGATACATGAGCTATTCGAGCATACAAGAATTTCATTTGAAGGTTTCGAGTTTGGCACATACAAATTTACTTGGAACGGCAGGTAGATACCGCATATAGGAAGGTATGGTGGACTCATATGGAATAACTTTTGGGGTTTATTGAAGTGGATGCACAAGCAGTATTCCCGCTGAGTAAAATTGAAGGCTAGAAAGAGACTGGGAAGCGACCAGCTAGAGAGCGACAACAATCATGAACATGCATTAGAATTAATCAACACTGAGTGCAAGCATGAGTAGGATATAATTCACCATGAACATAAATATCGTGGAGGCTATGTTGATTTTGTTTCAACTACATGCGTGAACATGTGCCAAGTCAAGCCACTTGAATCGTTCAAAGGAGGATACCACCTTATCACACCACATCACAACCATTTTAATAGGATGTTGGCATGCAAGATAAACCGTTATAAACTCCTAGCTAATTAAGCATGGCATGAGCAACTATAATCTCTAATTGTCATTGCAAACATGTTTTGTTCATAATAGGCTGAATCAGGAACGATGAACCAATCATATTTACAAAAACAAGATAGGTCAAGTTCATACCAGCTTCTCTCATCTCAATCAGTCCATCATATATCGTCATTATTGCCTTTCACTTGCACAATCGAACAGTGTGGATAATAATAATAGTACACGTGCATTGGACTAAGCTGGAATCTGCAAGCATTTAATACACAGGAGAAGACAAGGTAATATGGGATCTTGGTTAAATCAACAATAATGCATATAAGAGCCACTCAACATTTTAATCATGGTCTTCTCCTCTCGACCCTCAAAGAAAAGAAAGAAACAAAACTATTTACACGGGAAAGCTCCCAACAAGCAAAAGAAGAACGAGAAATATTTTTGGGTTTTCTTTTTAATTATTACTACTACAGGCATGGAAAGTAAACCAGCTAAAAGCTACAACTATTTTTTTGGTTTTTCTTAAGGTTTTTCAAACACACAAGAAGAATGCTGGAAAAGAAAATAAACTAACATGGATAGTATAAGGAAAAAGTATGAGCACCGACAACTGGCTTGAGTGTGTGAACTTGAATTTAATGTCAGCGAGAAATACGTACTCCCCCAAGCTTAGGCTTTTGACCTAAGTTGTTCTATGGCCAAGGCTCAAAGCTTCCCTCTCCGGCGTACGGAGGAGTGTCCTCTGGGTGCCACTGGTTGGCGATCTCCTCCGGATCCCACTGATAAACAGACTATCGATAAGGGTCAAGGGGTTGCTCAGGCTCAGGCTCTGGAGCTGGTGTCCAGCTCCAGTATGCATGAACGGCCTCCAGCAAAACGAGGCACGTGACTGAAAATATGTTAAACAAAGAGGGCGCAGGCAAGGTAATAATCTCACAATAATTTTTATCAAATATCAATTTATATTTAAACATCTTCTTCTTATCTTTAACAATGAAATCATGTGCTACCATACTCTTATAATCTAGAAAAATAGGGGGCAACAACTTTTCCTATCTCTCATAATGCCTAATAGGTATCCTAAAGTGTGCATCAAGGCGTGAAGCAAAGATGCCTCCGAAGATGGGGCCCTTTGTACAGTTTAGATTTAATCGTTTAGCAACAATAGCGCCTAAACTGAAAGTGGTATCACGAAACAAAGCATGGCACAAAATAACAATATCGGCATGCTACGTCTTGAGCTTGCGTTGGTTTTCCCCGAAGAGGAAGGGATGATGCAGCAGAGTAGCGTAAGTATTTCCCTCAGCTTTTGAGAACCAAGGTATCAATCCAGTAGGAGCCCACGCTCAAGTCCCTCGTACCTGCACAAAGCGATAGCTACTCGCAACCAACGCGATTAGGGGTTTTCAAGCCCTTCACGGTCACTTACGAGAGTGAGATCTGATAGATAGAATATTTTTGGTATTTTTGATATAAAGATGCAAAGTAAAAAGTAGAGGCAAAGTAAATAGCAAAACAATATAAAAGTGATGGAGATTGATATGATGAGAATAGACCCGGGGGCCATAGGTTTCACTAGTGGCTTCTCTCAAGAGCATAAGTATTCTACGGTGGGTGAACAAATTACTGTTGAGCAATTGATAGAATTGTGCATAATTATGAGAATATCTAGGCATGATCATGTATATAGGCATCACGTCCGTGACAAGTAGATTGAAACGATTCTGCATCTACTACTATTACTCCACTCATCGACCGCTATCCAGCATGCATCTAGAGTATTAAGTTAAAAACAGAGTAACGCCTTAAGCAAGATGACATGATGTAGAGAGATAAATTCATGCAATATGAAATAAACCCCATCTTGTTATCCTCGATGGCAACGATACAATACGTGCCTTGCTACCCCTTCTGTCACTGGGTAAGGACACCGCACGATCGAACCCAAAGCTAAGCACTTCTCCCATGGCAAGAACTACCAATCTAGTTGGCCAAACCAAACGGATAATTCTAAGAGACTTGCAAAGATAACCAATCATGCATAAAAGAATTCAGAGAAGATTCAAATATTATTCATAGATAGACTTGATCATAAACCCACAATTCATCTATCTCAACAAACACACCGCAAAACGAAGATTACATCGAATAGATATCCACAAGAGAAGGGGAGAACTTTGTATTGAGATTCAAAGAGAGAGAAGAAGCCATCTAGCTACTAACTATGGACCCGAAGGTCTGAGGTAAACTACTCACACTTCATCGGAGGGGCTATGATGATGTAGAAGCCCTCCGTGATGACGGCCCTCTTTCGGCGGAGCTCCGGAACAAGCCCCAAGATGGGATCTCGTGGATACAGAAAGTTGCGGCGGTGGAATTAGGTTTTTGGCTCCTGTTCTGATCGTTTGGGGGTACGTGTGTATATATAGGAGGAAGGAGTACGTCGGTGGAGCACCGAGGGGCCCACGAGGCAGGGGGCGCGCCCTAGGGGGGGGGCGCCCCCCACCCTCGTGACCACCTCTTTGATACCTTGCAGTAGGGTCCAAGTCTCATGGGTCACGTTCGGTGAGAAAATCACGTTTCCGAAGATTTTATTCCGTTTGGACTCCGTTTGATATTCCGTTTATCCGAAACACTGAAATAGGCAAAAAAACAGCAATTCTGGGCTGGGCCTCCGATTAATAGGTTAGTCCCAAAAATAATATAGAAGTGGAAAATAAAGCCCAATACAGTCCAAAACAGTAGATAATATAGCATGGAGCAATCAAAAATTATAGATACGTTGGAGACGTATCACGGGAGCAATGAGATTTCCACTGTTCCCGCGACCAATTAAGCATCTACAATCAAATATTGCAAAGTAACGTAGAACAGGAAAGTGTATGCTGGTAATTATTGCATCGGAAACTTTCCTCGTTTCCCCTATAGCAATCGTATCAATAAACCCCTCCACATCATTATGATGTGGTTCCTCTATGCCCGCAAAGGGGATCTTACATACCCGACAAAAATCATATAGTGACATCTCCTTAACCTCATCATATAAATGAAATTCCACTGAAGGTGGTGATTTCTTAGCATGAAAGTAGAAATTTTACACGAAAGTATTAGCGAGGAGGAGATACTGTTCGCGCTGGTCGCGGAGGAAGTCGATGAGGCCTGCATTCTCAGCCAAATAATAAAAGTCCTCATAAATCCCGGCTGCTTTCAAGAATTCATCACAAGGCCGAACCTCCGTAGTACGAGGGAGATTATATTTGGGCTTCTTATTCTCTTCACTTTGCTTATCCTTCGAGCTTCGGCTCGAAGAGCCCCTCAACAATCTCTTCATCATTTTCTTTCTCTGAAAAATTTCTGAAATTTTTAGTGACTCAAAATAAAAGTGAATAAAACTCAACAAGATTGATAGCAACTACTCCTACAAGTGCCTAGAGGCTATATCATGCATTAAAACTACTTTTGACCATATAAATTTGACATGCAAGCTCAAGAACAAGGTCACCTAAGCAGCAAAAAAATGCAATAAATAAAGCACCAGAACAAAAACTAATTGGACCATTGGAGGAGTTACATACCAAAGAAAAATCCCCCAAAGCAGTTTTGTGAATGGAGCTTTGAGCTAGGAGATCGAAAATGGCAGCAAGATGAGCTAGAACTCGGGTTTAAGCTGTGGGAGGATTTTTCTGGAGGAAGAAGAAGTGTGTGGGTGCAGCAATAAGTGGAGGGGGCCATGTGGGGCCCACGAGGCAATGGGTGCACCCTGGACCCTCGTGGCCAGGTGGTGTGGCCCCCTGGTGTGTTCTGAGTTCCAATAATTCTTAAATATTCTACAAAAAATCATCTAAAATTTTCAAGACATTTGGAGAACTTTTATTTTTGGGGTATTTTTTATTGCAAGGATAATTCAGAAAATAGACAGAAAATACTATTTTGCTTTATTTAATCTAAATAACAGAAAGTAAAAAGAGGGTACAGAGAGTTGTGCTTTCTAACTTCATCCATCTCATGCTCACCAAAAGGAATCCACTAACAAGGTTGATCAAGTCTTGTTAACAAACTCTTTCCTAATCGCATGAAACCGGAGAATTCTCGAATAACACTAGGTTACCTCAACAGGGATATGCATGTCCCCGACAATAAGAATATCATATTTCTTCTTGACAGTAGGAAGAGGGAATTCAAAACCTCCAATAGTAATCGTTGAAGTTTTTCCAATAGAATTAATAATGTGGACTTGAGGTTGTTTCCTCGGAAAGTGTACCGTATGCTCATTACCATTAACATGAAAAGTGACATTTCCTTTGTTGCAATCAATAACAGCCCCTGCAGTATTCAAAAAGGGTCTACCAAGAATAATAGACATACTATCGTCCTCGGGAATATCAAGAATAACAAAGTCCGTTAAAATAATAATGTTTGCAACCATAACAGGCACATCCTCACAAATACCGATAGATATAGCAGTTGATTTATCAGCCATTTGCAAAGATATTTCAGTACGTGTCAACTTATTCAAATGAAGTCTACGATATAAAGAGAGAGGCATAACACTAACACCGGCTCCAAGATCACATAAAGCATTTTTAACATAGATTCTTTTAATGGAGCATGGTATAGTTGGTACTCCGGGATCTCCTAGTTTCTTTGGTATTCCACCCTTAAAAGTATAATTAGCAATCATGGTGAAAATTTCAGCTTCCGGTATCTTTCTCTTATTTGTAACAATATCTTTCATATACTTAGCATAAGGATTCATTTTAAGCATATCAGTCAAACGCATACGCAAAAAGATAGGTCTAATCATTTCAGCAAAGCGCTCAAAATCATCATCATCCTTTTTCTTGGATGGTTTAGGAGGAAAAGGCATGGGTTTCTAAACCCATGGTTCTCTTTCTTTACCGTGCTTCCTAGCAACAAAGTCTCTCTTATCATAACATTGATTCTTTGATTGTGGGTTATCAAGATCAACAACAGGTTCCATCTCTACATCATTGTCATTCCTAGGTTGAGCATCAATATGAGCATCATCATCAACATTATCACTAGGTTCATGTTCATTACGTTCACTAAAAGTATGCAAAGTCCTATTGTTTTTCTTTTTCTTCTTCTTAGAAGAAGTAGGTGCATCAACATTAGTTCTCTGAGAATCTTGCTCAATTCTCTTAGGGTGGCCCTCAGGATACAAAGGTCCCCGAGTCATTTTACACCCTCTAGTCACAACTCTAACAACATTTTCATTTTTCTTATTATCTAATTCATTGGGAAAATCATTTTGAGCTTTAAGTACTTGTTCTACTTGAGTGGTAACCATAGAAGCATGTTTACTAATAAGTTTAAGTTCACCTTTAACTCTAGACATATAATCACTCAAGTGTTCAATCATATAAGCATTACGTTTCAATTGTCTACCAACATAAGCATTGAAGTCTTCTTGTTTAAACATAAAATTATCAAACTCATCCAAGCATTGGCCAGCAAACTTAGTAGATGGGATTTCACCCTTATCAAATCTACAGAGAGAATTTACCTTTACTACCTATGTCGGGTTATCAAGACCATGTATTTCTTCAATAGGTGTTAATTCTTAATATCTTCGGCTTTAATAACCTTTTCTTTCATAGATTTCTTTGCCTCTTGCATATCTTCAGGACTGAGAAATAGTATACCCCTTTTCTTCGGAGTTGGATTAGGAGTTGGTTCAGGAAGTGTCCAATCATTTTCATTACTCAACATATTGTTCAATAGCAATTGAGCTTGATCAACAGTTCTTTCCCTGAAAACACAACCAGGACAACTATCCAAGTGGTCTTTGGCAGCATCGATTAGTCCATTATAAAAGATATCAAGTATTTCATTTTTCTTGAGAGGATGATCAGGCAAAGCATTAAGTAATCGGAGAAGCCTCCCCCAAGCTTGTGGTAGACTCTCTTCTCCAATTTGCACAAAATTTTATATTTCCCTTAAGGCAACTTTTTTCTTATGAGCGGGGAAATATTTAGCAGAGAAGTAATAAATCATATCCTGGGTACTACGCACACAACCAGGATCAAAAGTATTAAACCATGTTTTAGCATCACCCTTTAATGAGAACGAAAATAACTTAAGGATATAGTAGTAACGAATTTTCTCCTCATTAGTGAACAGGGTGGATATATCATTCAATTTAGTAAGATGTGCCACAACAGTTCCAGATTCATAGCCATAAAAAGGATCAAATTCAACCAAAGTAATTAACTCAGGGTCGACAGAGAAATCATAATCCTTATCGGAAATACAGATGGGTGAAGTAGCAAAAGCAGGGTCATATTTCATTCTAGCATTCAAAGATTTTTCTTTCAGGTTAGCTAACAGTTTCTTAAGATCATATCTATCATTGCAAGCTAAAAAGTCTCTAACAGTTTCTTCCTCCATAACGTAACCCTCAGGCACAATAGGCAATTCATATCTAGGGGGAGAATCTTCATCATCACTTTCATCAATATTATCTGTTTCAATAATTTCATTCTCTCTAACCCTAGCAAGTTGTTCATAAAGAAATTCACCTAATGACACAGTATTATTGATACGTCTCCAACGTATCTATAATTTTTTATTGTTCCATGCTATATTATATTCTGTTTTGGACATTATTGGGCTTTATTATACACTTTTATATTATTTTTGGGACTAACCTATTAACCGGAGACCGAGCCCAGAATTGCTGTTTTTTGCCTATTTCAGAGTTTCGCAGAAAAAGAATATCGAACGGAGTCCAAACGGAATGAAACCTTCGGGAACATGAACGAACGTGATCCAGAGGACTTGGACCCTACGTCAAGAAAGCAACCAGGAAGGCACGAGGTAGGGGGCGCGCCTACCCCCCCCCCCCCATCCCCAGGAGCGCCCTCCACCCTCATGGGGCCCACATTGCTCCACCGACGTACTTCTTCCTCCTATATATACCTACGTACCCCCAAACTACCAGATACGGAGCCAAAACCCTAATTCCACCGCCGCAACCTTCTGTACCCGTGAGATCCCATCTTGGGGCCTTTTTCGGAGCTCCGCCGGAGGGGGCATCGATCACAGAGGGCTTCTACATCAACACCATAGCCTCTCCGATGATGTGTGAGTAGTTTACCTCAGACCTTCGGGTCCATAGTTATTAGCTAGATGGCTTCTTCTCTCTTTTTGGATCTCAATACAATGTTCTCCCCCTCTCTTGTGGAGATCTATTCGATGTACTCTTCTTTTGCGGTGTGTTTGTTGAGACCGATGAATTGTGGGTTTATGATCAAGTTTATCTATGAACAATATTTGAATCTTCTCTGAATTCTTTTATGTATGATTGGTTATCTTTGCAAGTCTCTTTGAATTATCAGTTTGGTTTGGCCTACTAGATTGATCTTTCTTGCAATGGGAGAAGTGCTTAGCTTTGGGTTCAATCTTGCGGTGTCCTTTCCCAGTGACAGTAGGGGCAGCAAGGCACGTATTGTATTTTTGCCATCGAGGATAACAAGATGGGGTTTATATCATATTGCATGAGTTTATCCCTCTACATCATCTCATCTTACTTAAAGCGTTACTTTGTTCTTTTGAACTTAATACTCTAGATGCATGTTGGATAGCGGTTGATGTGTGGAGTAATAGTAGTAGATGCAGGCAGGAGTCGGTCTACTTGTCTCAGACGTGATGCCTATATACATGATCATACCTAGATATTCTCATAACTATGCTCAATTCTGTCAATTGCTCAACAGTAATTTGTTTACCCACCATAATACTTATGCTCTCGAGAGAAGCCACTAGTGAAACCTATGGCCCCGGGTCTATTTTCTATCATATTAATCTTCCGTCAACAAGCTATTTCTTGCATTGTTTTTATTTCGCTTTATTTACTTTGCATCTTTATCATAAAAATACCAAAAATATTATCTTATCATATCTATCAGATCTCACTTTCGTAAGTAACCGTGAAGGAATTGACAACCCCTTTATTGCGTTGGTTGCGAGGATTTTATTTGTTTGTGTAGGTGCGAGGGACTCGTGCGTGGCCTCCTACTGGATTGATACCTTGGTTCTCAAAAACTGAGGGAAATACTTATGCTACTTTGTTGCATCACCCTTTCCTCTTCAAAGGAAAACCAACGCAGTGCTCAAGAGGTAGCAAGAAGGATTTCTGGCCCCGTTGCCGGGGAGTCTACGCAAAAGTCAACATACCAAGTACCCATCACAAACCCTTATCTCCCGCATTACATTATTGCCATTTGCCTCTCGTTTTCCTCTCCCCCACTTCACGCTTGCTATTTTATTCGCCCTTCTTCTGTTTGTCTTTCCATTTGCTTTGATGTCTTACTTGGCTCGTTTGCTCGTTTGGTTGGAATAGTTGTTTAATTATTGCTAAACAGAGAAACTAAGATCTATGGATCCTCATCCGCTTGCTAATATTTTTAAGAGATCCAATTATGATGAAACAATTGCTAGTGAGTTTTGTGCACTAGATTATCTTTATGAGGTTTTGCATAAAATTCGTGAATCTGAAAAGTGTGATGAATTACTTTATGAAGCGATTCACGATTGATCTTTGAATAAAAAGCATGATTGCAATGATTTTAGTATAAATTCTATTTATGTAAATTGTGCTAATAATATGCAAAACACTAAGCTTGGCGATGCTAGTTTTGCTATGTCCTCTACTTGTTGCAATGATCATGATTGGGGTGATTCTTCTTATGATCTTGAAAAATTATTTAAGCCCCATGATGAATATGAGATTGATAATAGTGTTTGCAATATTGATAAAAGTGGGTTTGGAGGGGTCATAACTTTAGTTAATGTTAATCCCACTATTTTGGAAGAGTGTCAACTTTGCATGCATGTGGATCGTGCTGAAAATATTTTATGTGATAGCTATTTTGTTGAATTTTCTTATGATCCTACATGTAATTATTATGAGAGAGCAAAATATGGTGGTAGAAATTTTCATGTTACTAAATTACCTCTCGTTATGTTGAGATTGCTATTGGTTCTTTCCGCTTTCTTGCATATGCTAGTTTTTGCTTGCCTTGATAATTTGTTTGCCTATAAGATGCCTATGCATAGGAAGTATGTTAGACTTATATGTGTTTGTCACGTGTTTTATGATGCTCTCTTCGTGCTTCAATTCTTGTCTTTCATGTGAGCATCATTGAAATATTATGGCTAGCTATAAGGCTGTAAAGAAAAGCGCTTGTTGGGAGACAACCCAATAATTTTGCTTAATGTTATTCAATAAATAATTTATCTAGACTCTGTTTTGGTTGTGTTTTTTTGTGTTTAATTAGTGTTTGTGCCAAGTAGAACCGTTGGGAAGACTTGGGGAAAGTCTTTTTGATCTTGCTGTAAAAACAGAAACTTTAGCACTCACGAGAATTGCTGACATTTTTATTTGGAAAGTGATATTCAGTTAATTCTTTTTGCAGATGATTAATATGTAAATTCCTCACGTCCGGAAATTTATTTTAGAATTTTTGGGGTTCCGTAACTTGCGTTAGCTACAGATTACTACAGACTGTTCTGTTTTTGACAGATTCTGTTTTTCGTGTGTTGTTTGCTTATTTTGATGAATCTTTGGCTAGTAAAATAGTTTATAAACCATAGAGAAGTTGGAATACAGTAGGTTTAACACCAATATAAATCAATAATGAGTTCAATGCAGTACCTTGAAGTGGTGTTTTGTTTTCTTTCGCTAACGGAGCTCACGAGATTTTCTATTTTGAGTTTTGTGTTGTGAAGTTTTCAAGTTTTGGGTAAAAGATTTGATGGATTATGGAACAAGGAGTGGAAAGAGCCTAATATTAGGGATGCCCATGGCACCCCAAGATAATCTAAGGACACCTAAAAGACAAAGCTTGGGGATGCCCCGGAAGGCATCCCCTCTTTCGTCTACTTCCATCGGTAACTTTACTTGGAGCTATATTTTTATTCACCACATGATATGTGTTTTGCTTGGAGCGTCTTGTATTATTTGAGTATTTATTTTTAATTCACCACAATCATCCTTGCTGTACACACCTTTTGAAAGAAACACACATGATTTCAAAATTATTAGAATACTCGATGTGCTTCACTTATATCTTTTGAGTTATATAGTTTTTGCTTTAGTGCTTCACTTATATCTTTTAGAGCATGGTGGTGGATTTGTTTTATAGAAACTATTATTTTCTAATGCCTCACTTATATTATTTCGAGAGTCCTAAACAGCATGGTAATTTGCTTAAATTGGGAAATTAATCCTAATATGCTACGCATTCAAGATTAGTAAAAAATAAATCTTATGAGTGTGTTGAATACTAAGAGAAGTTTGATACTTGATAATTGTTTTGAGATATGGAGATGGTGATATTAGAGTCATGCTAGTTTAGTAGTTGTGAATTTGAGAAATACCCGTGTTGAAGTTTGTGATTCCCGTAGCATGCACGTATGGTGAACCATTATGTGATGAAGTCAGAGCATGATTTATTTATTTATTGTCTTCCTTATGAGTGGCGGTCGGGGACGAGCGATGATCTTTTCCTACCAATCTATCCCCCTAGGAGCATGCGCGTAATAATTTGTTTCGATAACTAATATATTTTTGCAATAAGTATGTGAGTTCTTTATGACTAATGTTGAGTCCATGGATTATACGCACTCTCACCCTTCCACCATTTCTAGCCTCTCTAATATCGCGCACCTTTCACTGGTATCATACACCCACCATATACCTTCCTCAAAACAGCCACCACACCTACCTATCATGGCATTTCCATAGCCATTCTGAGATATATTGCCATGCAACTTTCCACCGTTCCGTTTAATATGACACGCTCCATCATTGTCATATTGCTTTGCATGATCATGTAGTTGACATTGTATTTATGGCAAAGCCACCGTTCATAATTCTTTCATACATGTCACTCATGCATCATTGCACATCCCGGTACACCGCCGGAGGCATTCACATATAGTCATATTTTGTTCTAAGTATTGAGTTGTAATTGTTGAGTTGTAAGTAAATAAAAGTGTGATGATCATCATTTTTAGAGCATTGTCCCAAGTGAGGAAAGGATGATGGAGACTATGATTCCCCCACAAGTCGGGATGAGACTCCGGACTAAAAAAGAGGCCATAAAAAATAGAGAAGGCCCAAATAAAAAAATGAGAGAAAAAGAGAGAAAGGACAATGCTACTATCCTTTTACCACACTTGTGCTTCAAAGTAGCACCTTGATCTTCATGATAGAGAAGTCTCCTATGATATCACTTTCATATACTAGTGGGAATTTTTCATTATAGAACTTGGCTTGTATATTCCAATGATGGGCTTCCTCAAAATGCCCTAGGTCTTCGTGAGCAAGCGAGTTGGATGCACGCCCACTTAGTTCCTTTTGTTGAGCTTTCATATACTTATAGCTCTAGTGCATACCACTAGTAGAAAAAGGGTCAAATGTTCAGCTCATTAGTCCCTGTTTGTATTTGAGCTGGCACTAATGTGACCAATAATGCCGGTTCCAACGGCTAGGCGGGCGGCGCTCATTAGTACTGGTTCGTGGCGAACCTTTAGTACCGGTTCGTGCCACGAACCGGTATTAAAGAGGTGGTGGCCTTTAGTTTGGGTTAGTGGCTCCAACCGGTACTAAAGACCCCCCCCTTTAGTACGGGTTGGTGGCTCCAACCGGTACTCAAGGTGGTGGCCTTTAGTACGGGTTGGTGGCTCCAACCGGTACTAAAGATCCCCCCTTTAGTACCGGTTGGAGCCACCAACCGGTACTAAAGGTGGTGTGCTGCCACCCGCAGTGCACAATGTTTAGTCCCACCTCGCTAGTTGAGAGGAGCTCACACCGGTTTATAAGCCCCGCCGCGGCTACCGTGTCGAGCTCCTCTCTAAGCAGGCCTTTGTGGGCCTATTGCAAGTCTTCTGCCCTATGGGGCCTACTGGGCCGTACGGGCATGCATCCTGGCCCAACTAGAGGTTGGGTTTCTAGTCGTATGCAGGCCGTGCCGGCCCAGTAGGCGGGCTGTTTTTGCTTTATTTCAAAAAAAATATTAAAAAACAACCAACCAGAACTAAAGGTCCCCAAGACCACAGCACGCCTCGTGCCACGTGGTGGCCCTTTGGTCCCGGTTCGTGTTGAACCGGGACTAAAGGGGGGACCTTTAGTGCCCAACCTTTAGTACCGGTTCCAGAACCGGTATTAAAGGTCCTTACAAACCGGTACTAAAAAGCATTTTTCTACTCGTGTCCATTGCATGGAAATCCCTACTCGCTCACATTGATATCTATTAATGGGCATATCCATAGCCCGTTGATACGCCTAGTTGATGTGAGACTATCTTCTCCTTTTTTGTCTTCTCCACAACACCATTCTATTCCACATATAGTGCTATGTCCATGGCTCATGCTCATGTATTGCGTGAAGATTGAAAAAGTTTGAGAACACCAAACGTATGAAACAATTGCTTGGCTTGTCATCGAGGTTGTGCATGATTTAAATACTTTGTGTGGTGAAGATAAAGCATAGCCAGACTATATGATTTTGTAGGGATAACTTTCTTTGGCCATGTTATTTTGAGAAGACATAATTGGTTAGTTAGTATGCTTGAAGTATTATTATTTTTATGTCAATATTATACTTTTATCTTGAATCTTTTGGATCTGAATATTTATACCACAATTAAGAGAATTACATTGAAATTATGCCAAGTAGCATTCCACATCAAAAATTCTATTTTTATCATTTACCTACTCGAGGACGAGCAGGAATTAAGCTTGGGGATGCTTGATACGTCTCCAATGTATCTATAATTTTTTATTGTTCCATGCTATATTATATTCTGTTTTGGACATTATTGGGCTTTATTATACACTTTTATATTATTTTTGGGACTAACCTATTAACCGGAGGCCCAGCCCAAAATTGTTATTTTTTTGCCTATTTCAGAGTTTCGCAGAAAAAGAACATCAAACGAAGTCCAAACGGAATGAAACGGGAATGTGATTTTTGGAACGAACGTGATCCATAGGACTTGGACCCTACGTCAAGAAACCAACTAGGAAGGCACGAGGTAGGGGGCGCGCCTACCCCCCCCCCCAGGCGCGCCCTCCACCTTCATGGGGCCCACGTTGCTCCACCAACGTACTTCTTCCTCCTATATATACCTACGTACCCCCAAACCATCACAGGCATCCACGAAAACCTAATTCCACCGCCGCAACCTTCTGTACCCGTGAGATCCCATCTTGGGGCCTTTTCCGGAGCTCCGCCGGAGGGGGCATCGATCACGGAGGGCTTCAACATCAACACCATACACTACAAGAAACCTGTTAATGCATGACGGATTTCTGTTGACAGTTTTGAAAACCGTCATGAACGGCCCACTACAGCTTCGCAAGCCCGTGAAAAGCCCGCCTAAAGCCCTAAACTTTTCCCCGTATAAAATCTAACCCTAACACACTTCCCCGTCCCCAGTCTCTTTCCGTTGGGGAACGTAGCATAAATTCAAAATTTTCCTACGTGTCACCAAGATCTATCTATGAAGTCATCTAGCAACGAGGGAGGAGTGGACCTACATACCCTTATAGATCGCGCATGGAAGCGTTCAAGAGAACGGGGTTGATGGAGTCGTACTCGTCGTGATCCAAATCACCGATGATCCTAGCGTCGAACGGACGACACCTCCGCGTTCAACACACGTACGGAGCAGAAACGTCTCCTCCTTCTTGATCCAGCAAGGGGGGGGAGAGGTTGATGGAGATCCAGCAGCACGACGGCGTGGTGGTGGAAGTAGCGGGATTCCAACAGGGCTTCGCCAAGCGCTGCGGGAGGAGGGAGATGTGTCATGGGAGGGAGAGGGAGGCGCCAGGGCTTGGGTGCGGCTGCCCTCCCTTCCCCCCACTATATATAGGGCCAAGGGAGAGGGGGGGCGCAGCCTTGGTCCTTCCTCCAAGGAAGGGTGCGGCCAGGGAGGAGTCCATCCTCCCCAAGGCACCTAGGAGGTGCCTTCCCCTTTTAGGACTCTTTCTTTCCCTTATCTCTTGATGCATGGGCCTCTTGGGGCTGGTTCCCTTGGCCCATATAGGCCAAGGCGCACACCCCTACAGCTCATGTGGCCCCCCGGGGCAGGTGGACCACCTTGGTGGACCCCCGGACCCCTTTCGGCACTCCCGGTACAATACCGATAATGCGCGAAACTTTTCCGGTGACCAAAACAAGACTTCCCATATATAAATCTTTACCTCCGGACCATTCCGGAACTCCTCGTGACCTCCGGGATCTCATCCGGGACTCCGAACAACTTTTGGGTTACTGCATACTAATATCTCTATAACCCTAGCGTCACCGAACCTTAAGTGTGTTGACCCTACGGGTTCGGGAGACATGCAGACATGACCGAGATGACTCTCCGGTCAATAACCAACAGCGGGATCTGGATACCTATGTTGGCTCCCACATGTTCCACGATGATCTCATCGGATGAACCATGATGTCAAGGACTTAATCAATCCCGTATACAATTCCCTTTGTCTAGCGGTACGATACTTGCCCGAGATTCGATCGTCGGTATCCCGATACCTTGTTCAATCTCGTTACCGGCAAGTCTCTTTACTCGTTTCGTAACACATCATCCCGTGATCAACTCCTTGATCACATTGTGCACATTATGATGATGTCCTACCGAGTGGGCCCAGAGATACCTCTCCGTTTACATGAAGTGACAAATCCCAGTCTTGATTCGTGCCAACCCAACAGACACTTTCGGAGATACCTGTAGTGTACCTTTATAGCCACCCAGTTACGTTGTGACGTTTGGCACACCCAAAGCACTCCTACAGTATCCGAGAGTTGCACAATCTCATGGTCTAAGGAAATGATAGTTGACATTAGAAAAGCTTTAGCATACGAACTACATGATCTTGTGCTAGGCTTAGGATTGGGTCTTTATCCATCACATCATTCTCCTAATGATGTGATCCCGTTATCAATGACATCCAATGTCCATGGTCAGGAAACCGTAACCATCTATTGATCAACGAGCTAGTCAACTAGAGGCTTACTAGGGACATGGTGTTGTCTATGTATCCACACATGTATCTGAGTTTCCTATCAATACAATTCTAGCATGGATAATAAACGATTATCATGAACAAGGAAATATAATAATAACTAATTTGTTATTGCCTCTAGGGCATATTTCCAACAGTCTCCCACTTGCACTAGAGTCAATAATCTAGTTCACATCGATATGTGATTAACACTCAAGGTCACATCCCCATGTGACTAACACCCAAAGAGTTTACTAGAGTCAATAATCTAGTTCACATTACCATGTGATTAACACTCGATGAGTTCTGGGTTTGAACATGTTATGCTTGTGAGAGATGTTATAGTCAACGGGTCTGAATCTTTCAGATCCGTATGTACTTCGCAAATCTCTATGTCATCTTGTAGATGCAGCTACTACGCTATATTTGGAGCCATTTCAAATAACTGTTCTACTTGGAGCTATTCTAAATTGTTGCTCCATTATACGTATCCGGTATCTCTACTCAGAGCTATCCGGATAGGTGTTAAGCTTGCATCGACGTAACTCTTTACATCGAACTCTTTATCACCTCCATAACCGAGAAACATATCCTTATTCCTCTAAGGATAATTTAGACCGCTATCTGGTGATCTACTCCTAGATTACCTTTGTACCCTCTTTCCAGATATGTGGCAAGGCACACATCAGGTGCGGTACTCAGCATGGCATACCGTATAGAGCCTATGACAAAAGCATAGGGGACGACCTTCGTCCTTCCTCTTTCTTTTGCCGTGGTCGAGCTTTAAGTCTTAACTTCATACCTTACAACTCAGGCAAGAACTCCTTCTTTGACTGGTCCATCTTGAACACCTTAAAGATCATGTCAAGGTATGTGCTCATTTGAAAGTACCATTAAGAATTTTGATCTATCCTTATAGATCTTGATGCTCAATGTTCAAGTAGCTTAATCCAGGCTTTCCATTGAAAAATACTTTCCAAATAACCCTATATGCTTTCCAGAAATTCTGCATCATTTCTGATCAACAATATGTCAACATATATTTATCAGAAATTCTATAGTGCTCCCACTCACTTCTTTGGAAATACAAGTTTCTCATAAACTTTGTATACACCCAAAACTTTTATCATCTTATCAAAGCATACATTCCAACTCCGAGGTGCTTACTCCAGTCCTTAGAAGGATTGCTGGAGCTTTCATACTTATTAGCATCTTTCAGGATTAACAAAACCTTCCGGTTGTATCACATACTACCTTTCCTCAAAAATCGTCGAGGAAACAATGGTTTTTGGCATCCTATCTGCAAGATTTCACAAATAATGCAGTAATTGCTAATATAATTCCAACAGACTCTTAGCATCGCTACGAGTGAGAAAGTCTCATCGCAGTCAACTCCTTGAACTTGTCGGAAAACATCTTAACGACAAGTCGAGCTTTCTTAATGGTGATACCTACCATCATTGTCCGTCTTCCTTTTAAAATCCATATGTACCTAACAGCCTTACGACCATCAAGTAGTTCTCCCAAAGTCTACACTTTGTTTTCATATATGGATCCTCTCTCGGATTATATGGCCTCGAGCCATTTTGGAATCCAGGCCCACCATCGCTTCTCCATAGCTCGTAGGTTCATTATTGTCTAGCAACATGACTTCCAAGACAGGATTACGTACCACTCTGAAGTAGTACGCATCCTTGTCATCCCACGAGGTTTGGTAGTGACTTGATCATGATCACTACCATAAGCTTCCACTTTAATTGGTGTAGGTGCCACAGGAACAACTCCTGTGCCCTGCCACACACTAGTTGAAGAGACGGTTCAATAACCTCATCAAGTCTCCACCATCCTCCCACTCAATTCTTTCGAGAGAAACTTTTCCTCGAGAAAGGACCCGATTCTAGAAACAATCCCTTATTGCTTTCGGATCTGAGAAAGGAGGTATACCCAACTGTTTTGGGTGTCCTATGAAGATGCATTTATCCGCTTTGGGTTCGAGCTTATCAGCCTGAAACTTTTTCACATAAGCGTCGCAGCCCCAAACTTCTAAGAAATGACAGCTTAGGTTTCTCTAAACCATAGTTCATATGGTGTCATCTCATCGGAATTACGTGGTGCCCTATTTAAAGTGAATGTGGTTGTCTTTAATGCCTAACCCATAAACTATCGTGGTAATTCGATAAGAGACATCATGGTATGCATCATATCCAATAGGGTGCAGTTATGATGTTCGGACACACCATCACACTATGGTGTTCCAGGCTGTATTAGTTGTGAAACAATTTCCACAATGTCTTAATTCTGTGCCAAACTCGTAATTCAGATATTCATCTCTATGATCATATCATAGATCTTTTATCCTCTTGTCACGACGATCTTTCAACTTCACCCTGAAATTACTTGAACCTTTCAATAATTCAGACTCGTGATTCATCAAGTAAATATACTCAACATCTACTCAAATCATCTGTGAAGTAAGAACATAACGATATCCACTACACGCCTCAGCACTCATTGGACTGCACACATCAAAATGTATTACTTCCAACAAGTTGCTTTCTAGTTCCATTTTACTGAAAACGAGGCTTTCAGTCATCTTGCCCATGTGGTATGATTTGCATGTCTCAAGTGATTCAAAATCAAGTGAGTCCAAACGATCCATCTGTATAGAGTTTCTTCATGCATATCTACCAACAAACATGGTTCGCATGTCTCAATCCTTTCAAAAATGAGTGAGTCCAAAGATCCATCAACATGGAGCTTCTTCATGCGTTTTATACCGATATGACTTAAGTGGCAGTGCCACAAGTAGGTGGTACTATCATTACTATCTTATATCTTTTGGCATGAACATGTGTATCACTATGATCGAGATTCAATGAACCATTCATTTTAGGTGCAAAACCATTGAAGGTATTATTCAAATAAATAGAGTAACCGTTATTCTCCTTAAATGAATAACCGTATTGCGATAGAGATAATCCAATCATGTCTATGCTCAACGCAAACACCAATCTCGATGGTAGAGGGAGCGTGCGATGCTTGATCATATCAACATTGGAAACACTTCCAACACATATCGTCAGCTTACCTTTAGCTAGTCTCCGTTTATTCCGTAGCTTTTATTTTGAGTTACTAACACTTAGCAACCGAACCGGTATCTAATACCCTGGTGCTACTAGGAGTACTAGTAAAGTACACATTAACATAATGTATATCCAATATACTTCTATCGACCTTGCCAGCCTTCTTATCTACCAAGTATCTAAGGTAATTCTGCTCCAGTGGCTGTTCCCTTTATTACAGAAGCACTTAGTCTCGGGTTTGGGTTCAACCTTGGGTTTCTTCACTAGAGCAGCAGTTGATTTGCCATTTCATGAAGCATCCCTTTTTGCCCTTGCCCTTCTTGAAACTAGTGGTTTCACCAACCATCAACAATTGATGCTCCTTCTTGATCTCTACTTTTGTGGTGTCAAACATCGCGAATATCTCAAGGATCATCATATATGTCCCTGATATATTATAGTTCGTCACGAAGCTCAAGCATCTTGGTGGTAATGACTTCGGAGAACCATCACTATTTCATCTGGAAGATCAACTCCCACTCGATTCAAGCGATTGTTGTACTCAGACAATCTGAGCACAAGTTCAACAATTGAGCTTTTCTCCCTTAGTTTGCAGGCTAAGAAAATCGTCGGAGGTCTTATACCTCTTGACGTGGGCACGAGCCTGAAATCCCAATTTCAGCCCTCGAAACATCTCATATGTTTCGCGACGTTTCAAAACGTCTTCGGTGCCTCAACTCTAAGCCGTTTAACTAAACTATCACGTAGTTATCAAAATGTGTATGTCAGATGTTCGCAACATCCATAGACAACGTTTGAGGTTCAGCACACTGAGCGGTGCATTAAGGACATAAGCCTTCTATGATGCAATGAGGACAAACCTCAGTTTACGGACCTAGTCCGCATAATTACTACTATCAACTTTCAACTAAATTTTCTCTAGGAACATATCTAAACAGTAGAACTGAAGCGCGAGCTACGACATAATTTGTGAAGACCTTTTGACTATGTTCAGGATAATTAAGTTCATCTTGTGAACTCCCACTCAGATAGACATCCCTCTAGTCATCTAAGTGATTACATGATCCGAGTCAACTAGGCCGTGTCCGATCATCACGTGAGACGGACTAGTCATCATCGGTGAACATCTTCATGTTGATGGTATCTACCATACGACTCATGCTCGACCTTTCGGTCTCTTGTGTTCCGAGGCCATGTCTGTACATGCTAGGCTCGTCAAGTCAACCTAAGTGTTTCGCGTGTGTAAATCTGTCTTACACCCGTTGTATGTGAACGTTAGAATCTATCACACCCGATCATCACATGGTGCTTCGAAACAACGAACTGTCGCAACGGTGCACAGTTAGGGGGAACACTTTCTTGAAATTATTATGAGGGATCATCTTATTTACTACCGTCGTTCTAAGTAAACAAGATGCAAAAACATGATAAACATCACATGCAATCAAATAGTGACATGATATGGCCATCATCACTTTGCTCCTCTTGATCTCCATCTTCGGGGCTCCATGATCATCATCGTCACCGGCATGACACCATGATCTCCATCATCATGATCTCTATCATCGTGTCTTCATGAAGTTGTCTCGTCAACTATTACTTCTACTACTACAGCTAACGGTTAGCAATAAAGTAAGGTAATTACATGACGTTTATGTTGACACGCAGGTCATAAATAAATTAAGACAACTCCTATGGCTCCTGCCGGTTGTCATACTCATCGACATGCAAGTCGTGATTCCTATTACAAGAACATGATCAATCTCATACATCACATATATCATTCATCACATCCTTTTGTCCATATCACATCACATAGCATACCCTGCAAAAACAAGTTAGACGTCCTCTAATTGTTGTTTGCATGTTTTACGTGGCTGCTATGGGTTTCTAGCAAGAACGTTTCTTACCTACGCAAAACCACAACGTGATATGCCAATTGCTATTTACCCTTCATAAGGACCCTTTTCATCGAATCCCTTCCAACTAAACTGGGAGAGACAGACACCCGCTAGCCACCTTATGCAACTAGTGCATGTCAGTCGGTGGAACCAGCCTCACGTAAGAGTACGTGTAAGGTCGGTCCAGGCCGCTTCATCCCACAATACCGTCAAAACAAGATTGGACTAGTAACGGTAAGCATATTGAACAAAATCAACGCCCACAACTACTTTGTGTTCTACTTGTGCATAGAATCTACGCAATAGACCTAGCTCATGATGCCACTGTTGGGGAACGTAGCATAAATTCAAAATTTTCCTACGTGTCACCAAGATCTATCTATGGAGTCATCTAGCAATGAGGGAGGAGTGGATCTACATACCCTTGTAGATCGCACGCGGAAGCGTTCAAGAGAACGGGGTTGATGGAGTCGTACTCGTCGTGATCCAAATCACCGATGATCCTAGCGCCGAACGGACGGCACCTCCGCGTTCAACACACGTACGGAGCAGCGACGTCTCCTCCTTCTTGATCCAGCAAGGGGGGGGGGATAGGTTGATGGAGATCCAGCAGCACGATGGCGTGGTGGTGGAAGTAGCAAGATTCCAACAGGGCTTCGCCAAGCGCTGCGGGAGGAGGAAGATGTGTCATGGGAGGGAGAGGGAGGCGCCAGGGCTTGGGTGCGGCTGCCCTCCCTTCCCCCCACTATATATAGGGCCAAGGGAGAGGGGGCGCAGCCTTGGCCCTTCCTCCAATGAAGGGTGCGGCCAGGGAGGAGTCCATCCTCCCCAAGGCACCTAGGAGGTGCCTTCCCCTTTTAGGACTCTTTCTTTCCCTTATCTCTTGGCGCATGGGCCTCTTGGGGCTGGTGCCCTTGGCCCATATAGGCCAAGGCGCACACCCCTACAGCCCATGTGGCCCCCCGGGGCAGGTGGACCCCCTTGGTGGACCCCCGGACCCCTTTCGGCACTCCCGGTACAATACCGATAATGCGCGAAACTTTTCCGGTGACCAAAACAAGACTTCCCATATATAAATCTTTACCTCCGGACCATTCTGGAACTCCTTGTGACGTCCGGGATCTCATCCGGGACTCCGAACAACTTTCGGGTTACCGCATACTAATATCTCTATAGCCCTAGCGTCACCGAACCTTAAGTGTGTAGACCCTACGGGTTCGGGAGACATGCAGACATGACCGAGATGACTCTCCGGTCAATAACCAACAGCGGGATCTGGATACCCATGTTGGCTCCCACATGTTCCATGAACCACGATGTCAAGGACTTAATCAATCCCGTATACAATTCCCTTTGTCTAGCGGTACGATACTTGCCCGAGATTCGATCGTCGGTATCCCGATACCTTGTTCAATCTCGTTACAGGCAAGTCTCTTTACTTGTTTCGTAACACATCATCCCGTGATCAACTCCTTGATCACATTGTGCACATTATGATGATGTCCTACCGAGTGGGCCCAGAGATACCTCTCCGTTTACACGAAGTGACAAATCCTAGTCTCGATTCGTGCCAACCCAACAGACACTTTCGGAGATACCTGTAGTGTACCTTTATAGCCACCCAGTTACGTTGTGACGTTTGGCACACCCAAAGCACTCCTACGGTATCCGCGAGTTGCATAATCTCATGGTCTAAGGAAATGATACTTGACATTAGAAAAGCTTTAGCATACGAACTACATGATCTTGTGCTAGGCTTAGGATTGGGTCTTTGTCCATCACATCATTCTCCTAATGATGTGATCCCGTTATCAATGACATCCAATGTCCATGGTCAGGAAACCATAACTATCTATTAATCAACGAGCTAGTCAACTAGAGGCTTACTAGGGACATGGTGTTGTCTATGTATCCACACATGTATCTGAGTTTCCTATCAATACAATTCTAGCATGGATAATAAACGATTATCATGAACAAGGAAATATAATAATAACTAATTTATTATTGCCTCTAGGGCATAGTTCCAACACTTTCTCCATCCGCCGCCACCACACGTTGCCTCTCCTCATCCCTGTCCTCCGCCGCCACGCCTCTCGTCTCCTCATCCCCGTCCTCCGCCTCCACCTCCTCGCCTCCAATCGATGATGATGGCCTGAGATCCATGGCGACGGCAGTTGCAGCGGCCCCATGGAAGCGACGGCCAACCATGGATCTCACCAGGGGCTTCCCTCCTCCGTCTCCCAGGCCGTGAAGCTGCCTCGCCATCCGGAGATTCAGAGCAGCAAGCGACGGACTAGCAGAGGACGACGACCGTGACCTACGGGAGGCCCGAGCTCGACCTCGCCAGCGACGACCATGCCCCGCACAAGGTCCCTCCCTACTTTCCCCCTCGTCTCATCTCTCCTTGATTCCTTCATTCTCTCTCTCTCATCCCCAATCGATTTTTTTGCTTCGATTCAGATGAACAGGAGCTCTCCGCCTCTCCAGTTCCATGGACGGCGACGACTGGGATCCCATGCTCGAGCCCGACGAGCTGGGCGAGCTAGACAGCGAGGTCGTCCGCGCCGCCCACCATGATTGTGCACAGAACAAGAAGGTTGACCCTCTCGCTCTGTTTTTTCTTTTCTTTCCAAGTGATGATTGCTCTGCTCTAGCATAGTTCCTCAGGGGCTCTCAAATTTTCTTGTACTGAACCTGATGCAGAAAAAGTGGTCACTTCCTTTCCTGATACCCGCATGTTACAGCCAACGATAGACTAGCACTGCTGGCTATTTTATTTTTTCTTCTCTGACTGTGCGAGTCTAGCAGTGTAAAATTTGTGAGATCTGCTAGTTAGTTAAGAGACTACTAGTTTACTAGTAAGTGTGCACGTGCAATGCACGTCTATTTGAACTAATAAGTGTGCACACGCAATACGCATCTATTTGGATTAATATATTATACTAAACTTAATACCAGATAATTTATTCATAAATTTGAAATTTCCCTATAAAGTACACGATCTCTTATTTCCAACTCATACAAATAATTTGAAATATCGTTTCTCCTTAATCAACATGTCTCATGTATTAAAAGACCACCCACTTTTCTCAATATATAAAATTCAAAATTATTTAGAAGATTCATCATGATTCTTCATATGCACACATTTATGCAAGTATAGTCACACATGAAAATGTCACTTAGGACAAGCTAAGGAACCGTTTCAGTGCCAACAAATTCCAGTCAAGAATTACACAAGATCATCATGAACATATACAGAGAGAAGTGACCTCTCTTTCTCCGAGATTGATCGAACAGCAAGTTTTTGTATATATCTATCCGACACTACTACATATATACAATATAACATCTCTTATAATCCATAACATCTAAAATCAATTTCAACTTCCACATGGCATTCTCCGTCTTCATGTATGACATGGTCAAGAAAGAATCCCGCCAATTCCTCTTGAATTGCTCGTATGCGATCATGTGGTATGAGTTCATTCCGCATCTGTCACATCTAATTTAAAGAAGAGGGTCAATACATATATATGAAAGAAACTCAACACAATTGATGGTAATAAAATAAAATTGTGAATATTGTTTATGTACTAAATGATATGAAATTTACCATGATCACAAAATATCCTACATTCATCATCATCATAATCAACATGCAGTTTTTGCTTCTCTTGTATGTAGTCCAAGTTTTCTATCAGGAAAACATGTTAACTCGACTGTAGATAAGGACGGTATGAAAATGCTCATGTAAAATTACAATTGCCATGTATCAGCTAGACAAACAAATACACTTATGCAAACTTCAGGTTTTTTTAGTAAAACTTATGCGAACTTTAGTTTTTTTTCATTAAAACGTATGCAAACTTCTGGGTTTTTTCAGTGAAACGTAATTTCATGACTGCAAGTAAGGTCTTGGTTCAACTAATTTGTCTGTGAGTTCACTATGTAGTCGTGAGTTGGCCATGTAATAACCGGTAGTCAGTACTTAAAAAAACAGGGATGTCTATTGCGGGTACGCGAAAATCAGTGAAAAAATAAAGAAAAAAAGAAGGCGAACGTCTCTGTGTGTGCTCCAGCGCTCCTCTGTTTCTGACTACCTCATCTCTAGTTCCTGTACTTCTAGATGTGTCACCACCGGCGAGGTAGCGATGACAGTAAAAAAGTAACACTCGATACTTACTTGATTAATGCGTGTGTGTGGTGCGTTCGCGTGAAGGCGAGCGTCTTCGTCGTTCAGGTCTGCGAGCGGCCGCGGCGACCATGTCCTCTCACCAGCTGGGCGGCATTGTCGACGCAGGTGAGTCAGTCGTCCAGCTTTGAGGCGGCGGCCTTCACGCACCGGGATTAGCTTTGGACGACGTCGTCCACGCGCGAGTACCGGACAAGTGTGTCCAACGGAGCAGCACGCGTCAGAGCTGAGGGAGTCGGCGGTGGCTTCGGGCGAGTGAGATGGGGCCGTGATTAGCTTCACCTGCTGCACAGTGGCCGAGACCTGCACCGCCCTGGGGACGATGATGGTTGGCGACCAGGCGAATCTACATGAATAGCTATGGGGGCAGATTTTTTTGGCCCGCTTATACTGGTCCAAGATACTCAGCGTTGCCCCCACTTGAAGGACCTTGGCGGTGGGTGGTTGTCAGCGTGGGTGTTGTGGATGGAGCTGAAGTCGACGCGGGTGTCGGTGGTTCCCGAAGAGCATGCCCAGGATGTGGACAAAGTCGTTGCAGTCAGTATAAGTGTGTTCGGAGGAAGCCGCAACTCCTCCTCGCGTGTCTCCCATTATGGCTCGCGTGGGTGGTGGGCTGGTGACAGCTGGCGACTCGCGATCACGATTCCCTGATAGGAGACCTAGGATGCGCTCGCGGTTAGTTTCCTAATAATTAGATGCGTTCGTGATTAGTTATCTAATAGGATGCAGTCATGATTAGTTTCCTAATAATTAGATGTGTCTGTGATTAATTTCCTAATAGGATGGCTCGTAATTATTTTCCTAATAATAGGATGGGTTTGTGATTACTTTCTTAATAATTAGATGTGCCCGTGATTAGTTTCTTAATAGGATGTGTCCGTAATTATAGTTTCCTAATTGACCAGGCATGGACTTTCATATTTTTCTCCGCGGTGGAGTACGGTCAGTCAATGTAAATTGCTAAATGCACACAGAGAACAGATTCGGTTAAGGCTAGCCGTTAGATTGAGTTTAGTGGGACTAATCATGCGGTGGTAATGTATCCGTGTACGTTTTGTGGGGTGCACTTAGAGAAGATAATGTTTGTTCTTTTATAAGTAGTATAGAATAAGATGTTCCTGTTGGTCCCTTGGAATTTTCTTGTTTATGGGGGGAAAGTAATTCATTTATCTCACTGAATCCATTGACCAAGAGTAGATTGTTTGTTAACTAGGCCTGCTATTACATTGCTTCTCTGTTATGTGGTGAAAATAGCCATCATATTGATTTCCAATTTATGCCACATGAATTTTCATGCTATTGTGCCGAGATGATGGTGGTGCTCGTTGCCATGGAATTCTTGGTTGATCACATTTGTTATCTGCAAATATACGTGTTGTTTTTTTTGTATCTTTTGTTATGAAAGACATTTCCCTTTGGAAGAAAAACACTACTTGAAGAAAAAGGGGAAGTCAAAATAGCTGACGACTATGTATTCTGGGGTTTGTTTTGTTTTGAGCCAAAGCTGGCCTTACTGCTAGCATCCCCACGTACTATGCTTGGCTGTTACATGAGCCAGAAAATTAATTAGCTAGCCTGTATGCTTACGCCTCCATGGATCGTATCGATCCAGCCGGCTAGTACGTGTGTGTTTCACTCGGCAAACATGCATGCATGCTGCTTCGTTGAACCTTTTTTTGGCCCCTTTCTGTTTGGTCATCATGATTTATTGGCTCGTTATATAAACATTTCAAGTTAGGACCTAAAATGCTCGTTTGCTAAAGAAAAAGAAAAGACACATCAGATACAGATATGTAGCAAGTTAATTGGCTAGAAACCAAACAGCGATCCAACCATTTTGCCCAAAAATTGGTAGATGCTACGGCTATAATCCAAACAACACTACCACACCAAAAAAATTCTCGTGCCCTCGCTTTGGCTATGCCAAAATTTTGGCAGGGCATGTTCAGGCACAAACCAAACAGCCCCCTGATTTCTCTGTTATTGTTAACATCAAAATCTGGTACAAGTCACTCTCGATTGTTCCTGGATTTATGCCAAGCTTCTTATACAATCGTTGGTATTATTTTTTATATGCGTAACTAGAAGTAGCTGGTGTCCTTTTACTTTATCAGCTTATATAATTGATGCGTACAAATAGCTCCTGATCTTTGCTCAATTTAATATATATCACAATGATGAATTTCTTGTTCCCAGTACATGCCACCATGTTCAGGATGTTACGTACTAAATGCCTCCATCCAGAACAGTTGTAAACATAAACTTTCTGCCGCCCTTTACTCTGTTTTATTTGTTTATAATAGAAACTGGTGTAGAGTTAGATACGTGTAGTGCTTGAAGATTTGTCCTCTTAATTACATATGGTGCCCAACATTTGGTAATGTTATAAACCTAGGTATATGGTCTTTGTAGCTTTTATCCTTCAGTGAGTGTTGGTGCATTGGCTGTAAGATAAAATAGTTCATTTTCATTTGTTCGAATAATAATGAGCATATGAAATGGAATATCTTGAGTCCGCGCATCATTAGTAGGGGTTACTTACGGTATGAAATGATTATACCAAATTTCGTTGACAGGTTTATATGGCCTCAACTACTGCTGCTATAGTAATCAGTTTTGTGCTGTGTGTTTTGTTACTTTGCCATTTGACTTACATTTGACACACTTTTCTTTGGAATAATTTTAAGAAACTTCATGTTTACTCTGGTTTTATAGTGGATGTTAATCTCATTTCTAGGCACTGTAAGATTTAAGAATTTTGGACATTTAATTCATTTTTATATTTGTTGCAATTATATTATTTCTACTATCTATTCATCTCTGTTAAAAAAATCTAAGATTCTTGTAAATATGCAGGTAAGATTGGGAAGCTGGCTACTTGATGCTGCCCATCATAGTTAGCCATGACATGATGGTTGCCATCAGGAGGGCTGATAGCAAGAACCTAAATATCGACCTCGATAGTTTGTATGTTTTGCTGATGTAAAATGAACTGTACTCGTTCCTAATTGTGATGTGTGATTTTTTATTCAATATATATTTTAAGTTATCATTTTGTAGAGGATTTTGTAAACTGCTACATTGTAAATATATACAGATGGCTGCATATTGGTTGAACCGTGTAATGTTATACACTTTGCAAATACTTGTTATTGGGCCACGCATTATGCTAAAAATGTATCAAATAAAAATTAGACCGAAAGAAATAGGTTAATGTGCTAGACCATGATGAATTCTGTGACGGAATGTAGTGTCCACGTAGGCGGCCATGTCATTTGAATTGGACACTCAAAAATCCTACGTGGCGCTAATCGATGACGGTTTGTTCCGTCACAATGGATTGGGCCTTGGCGGGCCTCGGGCAAATCCATGACGGACAAGTATCGTCATGTAAAGCACGAGATCAAACTATGACGCGATATACATGACGGATTGCAAGTCCGTCGTGGATGGGTACCCTTGACAGTTTTCCATTGATTTGTGACGGATCAGGTCCGTCATGTATTAACAGATTTCTTGTAGTGTAGCCTCTCTGATGATGTGTGAGTAGTTTACCTCAGACCTTCGGGTCCATAGTTATTAGCTAGATGGCTTCTTCTCTCTTTTTGGATCTCAATACAATGTTCTCCCCCTCTCTTGTGGAGATCTATTCGATGTAATCATCTTTTGCGGTGTGTTTGTTGAGACCGATAAATTATGGGTTTATGATCAAGTTTATCTATGAACAATATTTGAATCTTCTCTGGATTCTTTTATGTATGATTGGTTATCTTTGCAAGTCTCTTCGAATTATCAGTTTGGTTTGGCCTACTAGATTGATCTTTCTTGCAATGGGAGAAGTGCTTAGCTTTGGGTTCAATCTTGCGGTGTCATTTCCCAGTGACAGTAGGGGCAGCAAGGCACGTATTGTATTGTTGCCATCGAGGATAACAAGATGGGGTTTATATCATATTGCATGAGTTTATCCCTCTACATCATGTCATCTTACTTAAAGCGTTACTCTATTGTTTTGAACTTAATACTCTAGATGCATGCTGGATAGCGGTTGATGTGTGGAGTAATAGTAGTAGATGCAGGCAGGAGTCGGTCTACTTGTCTCGGGCGTGATGCCTATATACATGATCATACCTAGATATTCTCATAACTATGCTCAATTCTGTCAATTGCTCAACAGTAATTTGTTTACCCACCCTAATACTTATGCTCTCGAGAGAAGCCACTAGTGAAACCTAACGCCCCCGGGTCTATTTTCTATCATATTAATCTTCCGTCAACAAGCTATTTCTTGCACCGTTTTTATTTCGCTTTATTTACTTTTCATCTTTATCATAAAAATACCAAAAATATTATCTTATCATATCTATCAGATCTCACTTTCGTAAGCGACCGTGAAGGGATTGACAACCCCTTTATTGCGTTGGTTGCGAGGATTTTATTTGTTTGTGTAGGTGCGAGGGACTCGTGCGTGGCCTCCTACTGGATTGATACCTTGGTTCTCAAAAACTGAGGGAAATACTTACGCTACTTTGCTGCATCACCCTTTCCTCTTCAAGGAAAGACCAACGCAGTGCTCAATAGGTAGCAAGAAGGATTTCTGGTGCGAGGGACTCGTGCGTGGCCTCATGCAACAATTATAACATAGGGTGACACAGAACTAGCTCCAGTTCATCAATGTAATGTAGGCATGTATTCCGAATATAGTCATACGTTCTTATGGAAAAGAACTTGCATGACATCTTTTGGCCTACCCTCCCGTGGCGGCGGGGTCCTATTGCAAACTAAGGGATATTGAGGCCTCCTTTTAATAGAGTACCGGAACAAAGCATGAACTTCTCAAACTACGGTCATCACCGGGAGTGGTCCCGATTATTGACACTTCGGGGTTATCGGATCATAACACATAGTAGGTGACTATTGACTTGCAAGATAGGATCAAGAACTCACATATATTCATGAAAACATAATAGGTTCAGATCTGAAATCATGGCACTCGAGCCCTAGTGACAAGCATTAAGCATAGCAAAGTCATAGCAACATCAATCTCGGAACATAATGGATACTAGGGATCAAACCCTAACAAAACTAACTCGATTACATGATAAATCTCATCCAACCCATCACTGTCCAGCAAGCCTACGATGGAATTACTCACGCACGACGGTGAGCATCATGAAATTCGTGATGGAGGAAGGTTGATGAAGTCGATGGCGATGGATTGCCCTCTCCAGAGCCCCGAACAGACTCCAGATCAGCCCTCCCGAGAGAGATTAGGGCTTGGCGGCGGCTTCGTATCGTAAAACATGATGAATACTTCTCCCTATTTTTTTTCTCCACGAACGTGAATATATAGAGTTGGAGTTGAGGTCGGTGGAGCCTTAGGGGGTCCACGAGATAGGGGGCGCGCCCCCCACCCTCGTGGACAGGGTGTGGGCCCCCTGGTGTTGATTCTTTCGCCAGTATTTTTTATAAATTCCAAAAATATTCTCCGTGAAGTTTCAGGTCATTCCGAGAACTTTTATTTCTGCACAAAAATAACACCATGGCAATTCTGCTGAAAACAGCGTTAGTCCGGGTTAGTTCCATTCAAATCATGCAATTTAGAGTCCAAAACAAGATCAAAAGTGTTTAGAAAAGTAGATACGATGGAGACATATCAATATATAGGACAATGGTATTCGGACAACGGAAGAGTTTTGGAGTGCGCCTAATAGTCATCGGGTCACCGGAAGGGGTTCAGGTTCCGAATACCCCCGGTGAGTGTATGGGCCTAATGGGCCAAAAGGGGGGCAGACTAGCCCCTGGTGCACCCCTTCCTTGGACAACCGGCCTTAGGGGGAAGGAAAGGGGAGGGGTGGCCCCTCCTTCCTTTCACTCCTCAAGTGAGAAAGGAAAGGAGGGGGTGGGGCGCCACCCTCCCCTGCCTTCCTCCTGCACTCATACATGGCAGGGGGTGCAGCTTGGGGCAGGACCCCAAGTGGGATTCGGCCACACTTGGGGCACCTCCAGGTTGTCTCCTCCCTCCCCCACCTATATATCAACCACAATATTGTCTTAGCCGTGTGCGGCGCCCCCGTCCACCATTTACTCCCTCGGTCATATTTTCGTAGTGCTTAGGCAAAGCCCTACGGAGATCACATCACCATCACTGTCACCACGCCGTCGTGCTGCCGGAACTCATTTACTACCTCGCCGTCTTGCTGGATCAAGAAGGCGGAGGATGTCACCGAGCTGAACGTGTGCAGA
This sequence comes from Triticum aestivum, assembly GCF_018294505.1. Lineage (NCBI taxonomy): Eukaryota > Viridiplantae > Streptophyta > Magnoliopsida > Poales > Poaceae > Triticum > Triticum aestivum. The sequence continues at coordinate 735,455,587 of NC_057800.1, forward strand.
ACGCAGAGGTGTCGTACGTTCGGTACTTGATCGGTTGGAGCACGAAGAAGTTTGGCTACATCAACCGCATTGTTAAACGCTTCCGCTTACGGTCTACGAGGGTACGTAGACACACTCTCCCCTCTCGTTGCTATGCATCTCCATGGATAGATCTTGTGTGTCCGTAGAATTTTTTTGTTTTCCATGCAACGTTCCCCAACAACTCCGACTCCGTAAGTACCTATTCACCAAGAAAAAAATCAGATAGAATGATTCATCGCGTTTTACGATACGGCGCTGAGCTTCCCCTTCCCCTTCCCATTGAAAAACCCCATGGTGGCTAGGGTTTGGGCTTGCTAGCGTTTCTAGTGGTCGGTGAGGGAGCACCGCGTGGCAAGATGTGGACAGGTGTTGGAAGTGGATGAGACCGGCCCCGCCGCACGCTTCCATTAAAAAGGACGAGCACGCGGACCTTCCACCCACTATCAGGCGGACCCCGAGGTAGGTGCTGACATGTAATAAGACGCGTGCGGTGGTTGAGCGGCGGACTAGTGGGCCTGCGACGGACACGGAGTGGACGCGGGGCGCTGTTTTTTCGTGTCCGCGAGAACGCATCCGGCTCAAATTTAGGCATGAAATGAGTCGGCGCGAGCACGAAGCAGACATGATTTAAGTTTGGGTCTATGTGTTGGACCACCGTTTTTGTCTGCAGCGATCCAAAAGGATGGGCAAACGAAATTATCGTCCGGTTGGAGCTACTCTTACTCCATTCCGACCCCAGATTTGGATCCAAGCACTGGGCGCAGGAGGAGCGAGATCACACCGACGAGGTCAGAGCGTCGTGAGGAACGGCAGCAGAGGTCGCCCTCTCACTCAATAGAAATCCACGTCAGGACACATCAGGCAAGATGTACCAGGAGCTAGCATCTAGAAGAACTAGATGATACCCCGCACGTTGTTGCGGGAATATTTTACAACATATTTCAATGTGATTCGTTGTATGAATAATGAATAAGTGAAGTAATAATATAAAAAGCTAAAACTGAAAATACATATAATTTATTATGTTGATTACTATATAATTGTAATTTTTTATTAAATCTAAATAGCATAGTAGAATGAAAATTCTCTTGGATGTTTGCATGTTGAGATGAGTCTTTTTTCATGCATGTTTAATGATGAAGTGCCATGCTTGCATGTTAGGAGACATATGATAGTGGAGGTGGCCCTTTTCTCATGCATGCTATGGGATGATGTGGCATACTTGCATGTTGAGAAAAATAGTTAGTGGGGGCTAGCTATTTAGATATAATTTATTATGTTGATTACTATATAATTGTAATTTTTTATTAAATCTAAATAGCATAGTAGAATGAAAATTCGCTTGGATATTTGCATGTTGAGATGAGTCTTTTTTTCATGCATGTTCAATGATGAAGTGCCATGCTTGCATGTTAGGAGACATATGATAGTGGAAGTGGGCCTTTTCTCATGCATACTATGGGATGGTGTGGCATGCTTGCATGTTAAGAAAAATAGTTAGTGGGGCTAGCTATTTAGATATAGAAGATGCACCAGGCAGGAGGATGAGAATGATGAAATCGACGTCAGCGCATCTTTCAGGTGTTAACCGCAGAATATAAGTACTTCAAATCATAACCACCAAAACAGCCCAAGTCAGATGACTCACTTATCAATTTACTTTGAGACATTACCCTACCCTGTAGTTGCTCTCATCGTTTGGAAAGCTGTGTGGTGCACTAAAATGATAAACAGAGTACAAATCATGCTGAGAATATAAAATAGAATGTGCAACATTATAAACCAGGACAGTTTGGCCGAGTGGTCTAAGGCGCCAGATTTAGGCTCTGGTCCGAAAGGGCGTGGGTTCAAACCCCACAGCTGTCATTCTTTTTTATTTTATTTTTAGCTGCCCCCCCCCCCCCCCCCCCCCACCCCCACCCCCCTCTTTTCTCTTTTGTTATGGAGGCAAGGAGCAGTATTCCCCCCCACCCCCCCTCTTTTCTCTTTTGTTATGGAGGCAAGGAGCAGTATTTTGGTAAACTGCACTAAGTCATGCTTACATCGGCTCATGGAAATTCTCCAAGACATCCTTCATTTCTTATTTTGTGAGTACTAATTAATTAAGAAAAAAGCTAAACTACCCTTTGTGAATTTTTAGTAATTGTTAGTACTAATTAATAGGTGCCATTTTTCCAAACCTTTTATTTTAACGTCCTTTCATATTTCCTGTTTTTGTAGATCCATGAAGCAGCCTCTCAGCCTCTCAAAAAATAATGTTCTTATGTTTTCATCTATATCTATACCTACAAATAAAGAGAGGTACGAGTTTCTCATAAAAAATAAAGATATGTACGTATCTCCAAATTTTTGGACCGTTCATGTCTAGAATTATTTTCTCCCGCACTATCTGAGGTAGTACTCTCCTGTTCTTTCACTCCCTCTATCTCTGATTGCCACCGTCATTTACCCCACCTTTCGCGGTCCACCGCCGCATGGACCCGATCAAGATGTTTGAAGTTCCGCCGAAGGCGAAGGATCCAAAGGTGGTGGCTGCCCGCAAGATCAACTCAGTGAAACACAACGCGCACCGCCACAGACAGAGGAGCATGGAGCTAGCAACTACGACGACCCATCAGGTGTCACTGCCCGATGCACTCTCCAGCCTGGCCGGAGTAGCTGCAAATGTTGTACTACTACGTCGTCAAGCAGTAGTCTCCGACCACCTCTGCCCCACACGTGCCATGGCGTGTGGACCTCAACACGCCCATCTAGAGTTATGGAGTCGTCGTAACTATGGTCGGGAAATCACCGGAGGTTGCTTGCCAGGAGACACCAAAACGACGATTTCACAATCTGGGGGCATGGGGAAGAAGGCGAAGGTTGGACAAGGAGATCCAACCCCGGCCATGTTGACGTCGCAACACCGGGTGGCCGCGGCCCGCGGTGCAGCATGGCTGGTCGACGTCGCCAGCATCGGTGGCCTCCCCGACGCAGCCCGGTGCGTCATAGAGTGAGTGAGCAGAAGATAGAGGGGCGGCTAGCACTAGTAGAAAAGGGGGCAAAGGTCCAGCCCGGGTCAGCCCATTAGTTCCGGTTCAGTCACGAACCGAGACTAATGTGAGCATTGGTCCCGGTTCGTGCGGTTAAGGCATTAGTCCCGGTTCACCTGAGCCCTTTAGTCCCGCTTTGTGTCTCAAACCGGGACTAAAGATTAGACCTTTAGTCCTGGTTTTAGACACAAACCGGGACTAAAGGGTGCAATGCCCTTTAGTCCCGGTTTGTGTCTCAAACCGGTACTAAAGGTCCCATTTTCAAACTCTACCCCCCCTATCGCCTTTTTTGTTTCGAAAAAATAAAAGAAAATGATAAAAACTTCAAAAAACAAAATCCTTCGAGAGGTAGTTATATTACTACATCTACTAGTTAGGAAAATTTAAAAACTTAAATTTGGACATGTTTTGCAAAAAATGTAGGGAAAATGTAAAACGGCTATAACTTTTGCATACGATGTCGAAAAAAAACGTATAATATATCAAAATGTTCAGAACGAAAATCCGCTTTTGATTTTGACAGCCTATGGCCTGTTTGCAAATTTTTAGAATCCTCAAATTCTAAAAGGAAAAAAAGTTATGCTCAAATTTCAGGGTTTTTTTTGAATTTTTGTTAAATCTGGTCAAACTATGGTCAAACTACTTATTCAAGAAGTATTAGTGTTACTAAATAATTATTCAAGAATATTAATGTTACTAAATTATTATTTCAGTTTTTTTTGAATTTTGGTCAACTATGGTCAAACTGTGGTCAAACAATGGTCAAACTACTTATTCAAGAAATATTAGTGTTACTAAATAATTATTTCAGTTTTTTGAATTTTGGTCAAATCTGGTCAAACTATGGTCAAACTGTGGTCAGACTAGGGTCAAACTACTTATTCAAGAAATATTAGTGTTACTAAATAATTATTGATTTTTAGAACATTAGTTTCAAACTCAAACAGTGAAATGTGTGATTCATGCTCAAGCTAAATTCCTGAGGATTAATAGGATTGACATCTTACTATTGTCAGGAAAATAACAAGTGCAGACTTGGAAACGAGGGAGAATAGAACCCGAAAGTTAAGCGTGCTCAGTCTGGAGTAGTGAGAGGATGGGTGACCGTTCGGAAAGTTAGATGATTTGGAATGATGAGGGGTGATTGGAGATTAAAGGTTAAATTGAGCAGTGATGAGGGGTGATTAGAGATTAGAGATTAAAATAATTCAGAAATTTAAAATTCTAAAAAAATTTAAAAAAAATATAAAATTTTCTTTAATACCGGTTGGTGTTATTAATCGGGACTAAAGGTGGACCTCCAGGCAGCGGCCACGTGAAGGGCCTTTAGTCCCGATTTCAGTAAGAACCGAGACTAAAGGAGGAGGCTTTAGTACCGACCCTTTAATCCCGGTTCCAGAACCGGGATAAAGGCCCTTTTTTTTACTAGTGTTGCGGGAGCTAGATGGGACGAGGGCAGAAGATGTTGCTGCGTGCGGCACTGAGAGCCGAGGTACCGCGCGCGTCGGAGGAGCGGGCGAGGAAGACGCAGCGGTGGCGAGTGTGGATAAGGAGGCGGAGGCGGTTGCGGCCCACATGGAGAAGCGTGTGCCGGGTGGGAGCGGCCGATCACGCGCGCTCGATCCGGCTCGTTTTCGAGTAGATGAGTTTGACGCGTCATCGCGTCCGGATCGTGTCTCGCAGCTGGCAATGCAGCATCATATATACGTGAGGGAGTACGTCCCATGGGCACAGAAAAAAGGACCTCTCGTGTGAGGAAGTACAGTCCATAGATACAAAGGAAACCGAACGTGCCCAGCGGTGCTGCAAGGGCTTCCTTCAACGAGCGGACTGGCGATGCGGCTCGCCGGCGGTGGATGTTGGCTGCTGCAAGCCGGACGGCGAGTGCGGCGAGAGGGAATCCGCCTCGCGCGAGCGGCTGTTCGTGCGTGCCAGCGGCGAGCGCTGCGAGGATGCTGCGTTCGCGCCGCGGGCGGTGCTGCCACGGAGAGGGGAGACAAACATGATCCGTCAGACGACGGTGTGCGGGCGTCGCATCCGACGGCTGGGGAGCTGGCAGCCCTTCGGCGCCTCCCGCCAGGACAGGCTCCCGCCGCGCGCCGCATCCCAAGTCCGAGCACACCGACGGCCACCTCCATTATCGACGGCCAGCCGCCGCGTGCTCCCGTAGGGTCCAACCGCCGCGGCCTCTACACGCCCAGGATCAGGTGCGGCGAAGACTGTTGTTCCCGAGCCGTTGCAGGCGACGGCCGATACGACCGCCTCAACTACGATCAAAACGTGTCCTGGACGAGCATCGAAGAAGGTTACATCCCCCTATCCAACCGCCGATACAACAACCAAAACGTGGTTGTGAGATGGCCAAGCAGCCTACCTCCGCCGCCGCCAAAACTACGCCACATATGCTGCTGGGTTGCATAGCGATTGCGATCGCGTCAAAGTATTGAGTCGCCAGTACCACCACATATGTCCGACTGGGTGGGATGATGACCATGGTTATCGCGTCCGCATATCCGATCGATCGACAAGATTACAACAAAATTCTGGCCGAGTGGGATGGCAACGGCAGGCGGCAGCCAGGCTCTGCCCTGCCCTCTCGTTCGGTCCGAATCACATGATCATCTCTTCGTCTTTTCTTTTCCCGGTTTGTTGAATCACATTTTACTTACTTAATGTGTGACACGGCAAGTAAATTTCTGATTTCTGGCATGATACATTCTGCACTTAAACCATTTAGAACCCACATTGACATCTTGGAATTGTTTATGTTCCCCATTTTATAGTGGTTAGAGCATCTCCAGCTGGTTTTTGAAATAGAAAATCGGCCAAACACGCCACAAATTCATCCAGCCTAGACGATTACATTGATATTTGTACAAAAACTTAAAAACATAAACTAAAAACTACAACTACGCCTAGCACTACTACGCCACTGTCGTCGTCCGCCGCCGCCCGCCTTCTATATGCCGAGGAGCTTGTAGAACCAGGTGTAGTCACCGTCGCTGTCATCCCTGCTACATCCCTGACCAGCATCGTCGATGCGTGGAGGGTTGGACGGCCCGGGCGCGTCCTCGTCGTCGCTGTCGAGGACGACGCCGCCGCCTTCCTCACGTCCGTGGTAACGAGCGGCGATCTCCTCGAAGGCGTGGCACTAGCGCTCCAGCTGCTCGCGGGCATACTCCGCCCTCGCCCATTTGAGGGTGGTCTCGTGGGCGGCCATGTCCGCGGGCTCCTTCTTCACGGGGAGCAACCCCGGCTCGGTCTTCGGCCTGACGAGCCGGGAAGAAGAAGGAAAGGGGTGGCCGCCCTCGCGGATGACGAGGGCACCACCGCGGGTACGGCGCTCCAGCGGCGTCTCCTGTGGCTCCGTCTTGATGGGGCGGAATGTCGGCGAACCCGAGGAAAGGGAACCAGAGCTCGACGAGGAGGAGGTCGCCATCTCCATCCGCCGCGGCAGCGCGAGAAGCTGGGGGCGCCGGGTACTCCAGGCGCGCCGTGTTGCCGGCCTCGATTTGCTCGAGGACGGCTTTGAGGGTGCGGCCGGGGACGCCCCACCATCGGCGCCACCCCTCGGAGTTGTGGCAGCCGCGGGGCTCGACGCCGTTCGAGGAGGCGAGCTGGTCGGCGTGGCGGCGTTCGAAATACATAGTCCACAACGTGTTGCTGTTGGGGGCGTACCTCAGCTGATTACGCACCTCCTCCGTCAGCGAGGACCGGATGCACGCGATCTCGGCGCGGCGGGCAGCGCCGGTGGGTGAGTGGTGGCACTGGGACTCCACCGGTGCTCAGCTTCCACGTGACCGGCACCCACATGTCCGGCGGTGCCGGGTAGTCGGCCTCGTAGAGGAGTTGTGCCTTGTCCTCGTGCAGATGACAGCGGCCAAAGCCATTCGCTGCCGTGTCGTCGCCTGGGTAGCGCTCGGCCATGCTCGTCGGCGGGGAGAAAGGAAGAGGAGAGACGAGCTCGGTCGAGAGGGGCATCAGCGGGGAGAGGAGGAGCTGTGGTGAATGGAGTGTGTGCTCCCGGCGAGGGGCGGCTTTTATAGCTGGGCTTGGGACGGTGGGAGGGCGGCCGACGTGTGTACGTGTGGCGGGCTCGGGCGGGACGCGCGTCGCCGCGCCTTCATTCCACCGCCCGTGAGGCATCAATGGTGGCTGACCGGCGCGGCAGCGTGGCAACCTTGCTATTGATTCCCCGCGGGAACCGACGAGATGAGGACGATGATGCGCCGGGCTTGCTGACTCGGCGGGCCCACCGTGCTTTCGCGCCAAAAATATTCCCCCGGCGCCCCCAGGCGCCCCCCCCCCCCCCAGCGCGCCGGGTTCGGTCTGGGTCAACCAGCGCCAAATTTGGGCCTTACCGGCGAAAATTAGGCTTCTGGAGACGCAACTGGGCCGTTTTTCAGCGCCGACGCTAAAAAAGTGCCTTGGGGGGCTGTTGGGGGCGCGGCTGGAGATGCTTTTAGCTTTCTTCCATTTCTAATGAAAATGGTGTTTTTTTTTCTTTAATTCAGGCACAACAAGTGTGGCATCATGTTGCATATTATTCACACAGGAATCATGCCCATGCGTGAAGAGTTTGCTGCTGGATCCCAAGGGTAAAAGTGTGTGTTGCTGTGAAGCCACAGAGGCAGCAGATCAAAATTTCCTGATTAATCATCATCATCTTTTTCTTTGTGATTCCTTATACCGTAATATTAATCGGCTATACCATGATACAATCATACAAGTGCCTGGATCATAGAAGCATTACCGGCCAATGCAAAGAAAACAAATCATTATCTCTAAGCAGAAAAAAAAAAGCTGGATCAAATGTTATTTTTGTGGTACCATCCTCTTTTGCAGCCCTCTGTAGCATGTCTTCTAGCCTAGGATGTATATTGCAGAATGTTTTTGCAACAAAGATTATATTGCAGAATTTCTGTCTGCATCATCACACTGTTCCGTTGCCACTGCAACATTCCCCATGTTTTCGGAAACATAGACGATGTTGCAAAATCCTAAGACTTGTGGTGTATGGGACCGTTCGACACGTGGCTAGCTCTCGATGTGACGAATCATGATGCATAGATCGGCCGGATGATTCTAATCATTTCCTATATCATTGAATCCATCATAAAATATATTTTTCATATTATATTTATTTTGTATAGTGAATGTTGACGATTTTTAATATAAATTTGGTAAAACTTCACGAAGTTTGACTTGGAGGAAATCTAATATGCAGAGTAAGAAGGACTGGAAGGAGTACTAAGGGGTTTTGCCGACGTTAATAAAGTGGTTTCGTGTAATTGACTCTATCTTTGTTATTTTCCGACCTTCCATTTTTGCTTCTTCATTCATAAGTCCATGGAGCCGAGAATTCGCATGGAAACTCTCATGCAAAACTGCAGTAAACCATGCTTAAATTGGCTCAAGGAAATTCTTGGACCACAACCTTTCTTGTTTGCCCACTTTCTTCTTTTGTTGTCAACCATTTCACACCAATCTCATTTTTTTTAGCTTGACAATCTCATTTTTTAAGAGAAGAAAAATGTTTCTCCAGCAATATTTTAGGTCCACAAAAATTAACCTTTAATCACACCCGGGGCTCCTCAGCCCACTACCGTAGCGAGCGCCGGCGACCGTCGGATCTCAGATGATAGCCATCTGGATCGTCCATCCGTGACGCGAATGGCCCCCACGCCCGACTCCGCGGTCCGCGATGCTCTGGGAGATTGCCAGGCCGCGCCGCCGCTCGTCCTCTCCTTGAGACGGCGCGGGGAGGCCACGGCGTGGAGGTTCCCGGAGCGGAGCGATGCGCATCGCCGCGCCGCTCCATCACCAGCGAGGCTTCGGTCACTGCGTCTCTGCTGTATCCCCATCTCCAGCTCCGTGCAGTGCGGTGTCCGGCCTCTGGTGTCGACCGTACCCTGCCTCTCCCTTGGCAGGTGGGTCGCCGTCCCCCCTTTGCCTGCCACCGACGAGCGGCTTCTGCCGGAGGTGCCGCTGCGTGAGGGACGGCTCCTCATCACATGATCCTCTCCTCGTACTATTTTCTTCTTCTGGTGTTGCTGAATCACATGATGCTTTAATTTTGTGATATGACAATTAAATTGCTGATTTCTGACATGATGCGGTCTGCATTTAACTACCTATAATACGTACTGATATACTGGAATTGTTACTTGCTCGCCTTTTCATAGTGGTTAGATTTCTTTTATTTCTGAAATGAAAAATGGCGCTCTGTTTCTAGCTCAGGCACAACAAGTGTGGCATCATGTTGCATGTTATTCACACAGGAATCATGACATTGTGTGGAGAGTTTGCTGCTGGATCCTGACTCCTGAGGGTGCTGTGAAGCCACGGAGGCAAATCAAAATTTCCTGATTAATTATGATCATTTGTGATTCCTCATACCATAATGTTAATCGCCTATACGACGATACAAGTGCCTGGATCACAGAAGCAACCTACTCTCAGTGACAAGTGAGGATTTTCAAGAGAGCCCAATTATATGCCGAGGGAGAAAGAAAAATCGTTATCTCTAGGCAGAAAAGAAGCTGGATCAAATGTTATTTTGTGGTACCATCCTCTTCTGCAGTAGTACTTTGTAGCATGTCTTGTAGCCTAGGAACACATGCTTTATTTTAACCCCTTCATCACATGGAACTGACAGTGGCTCTCTGCTTCCATGATACTCCTAAAGAGCAAGGTTCAGACTGAAAAAGGAGCACCAAGTGCAAGTGGCAATAGAAAACTGCACACCCATCCGAACCCCATTTCCTCCATCAGAAAAATCGTCTCGTCTCTGAAAGAGACCTTTGAAACCCCCTCTGAAATCTCTGAAAGAGACCCATTTCTTCCAGCAGAAACAATGCAATGCTGGCTGGCATTTTAAATCCTGCCTGGACCAGTCATGACTTGCGTGCCTCTGCTCGCCCAGGGGTCGTAAACAACGGGTTAACAAAGTCTTCTCGCCTCATTTCACATCCCCATCTGAAGAACTACTAGTCCCCTTCCTCGGTTCCTCCTCCTGTCCCCCTCTCCCATGGCCCAATCCTGGGCCTTCTTCCTCCTCGTCGTCCTCTGCTTCTGCTGTGTGTCCGACCTCATCTGCGGCAGCAATGGGGAGCGAGTCTTCCTCTACCCGCAGTCCCAGAAGGTCTCGTCCATCGTCAGCCAGAGGTACCGGACCGCCTACCACTTCCAGCCCCCCAAGAACTGGATCAACGGTATGTTCATACGCCTCCCTCTCTCTGATTGCTTGCTTCCTGGGCCATCTGTTGACTTTTTGGCTGTGGCCAATCAGAAGGTGTGATTTGGTCTGCTTTGCTTGTTCTTGGGTGTTGCTGGAAAAGCTAGTGATCTGATTGGCTGGTTGTCCTGTTCAGCTGTAGAAGCCGAGTTAATTCTGTTTGTGCTAGTATTACTGAATAATTTACTTGCTAAATATAAATATACATGTTGTAGTAAATTTTTTGAGGCAGTGTTGTTAATATTGCATACTGTTTTTGCTGTCAGAAAGTAGTTATTACATGGTGAGGGGGACGGTAGGTGGCCAACTCATTACTTGTGCCACTCTGTTTCTGAATGTTGCACACATTAGGTGCTCTCTGTACCTGCAGTTGGATTTTCAGTGACACCACTATAGTATGATGATAGCCATGTTTTCTAGATTCTTGCCCAAAACGGACGTGTTCACTGTATAGTGATTTGCTTTCCCAAGAATGCTTGCCCACATCCATAGTATTCTCTGAAGATGTCCAAATTTGCTCCACCGTTAGTGCTGCTTTTTGTCAGAAAGCATCCACTTAACATCAGGTGTCTGGGAAATATTAGACAGATCTGTTGCTGCAAGTAATGAAGTACTGGCCTGTTTTGGAATCCAGAATATGTTTTCTCCTGTTACTATTGCCAATTATCAAATCCTATTAGCTGTGTGCATATGTTACTGCAAATCGTTGACATTCTCTCACCTTTTTCATGTATCCGATGGATTGGCGATCCTTGGAAATCTACGAAAACACAAAAGATCCAAACGGTATGAATATTTCAGGCACAAAGCACTTTTGAATGGCAGCACCCTACATCTTACACTGCCTTCTTAAACATTTCAGGGCCAATGTACTACAATGGCATATACCATGAGTTCTACCAGTACAACCCCAATGGCTCCGTCTGGGGTAACATAGTTTGGGGCCACTCAGTTTCTACAGACCTCATCAACTGGATTCCACTTGAAACCGCAATAGCGCGGGACACCCCGAGCGACATAAACGGTTGCTGGACCGGCTCAGCCACAATCCTCCCCGGTAACCGACTGGTCATCATATACACCGGTGCCGACCCGGAAAAGCGTCAGGTCCAAAACATTGTGGTTCCGAAAAACATGTCTGACCCGTACCTGAGGGAATGGACCAAAGCCGGCAATAACCCGGTGATCCAGCCGGTCGGTCCAGGCTTGAACTCGGGCCAGTTCAGGGATCCGACAACCGGTTGGGTTGGACCTGATGGACTGTGGAGGATAGCAGTTGGTGCTGAGCTCAACGGCGACAGTGCTGCACTTTTGTACAAGAGCAAAGACTTTCTGAACTGGACTAGAGTTGACCACCCACTGTATTCATCCAATTCCTCCTCTATGTGGGAGTGCCCGGATTTCTTCGCGGTATTGCCAGGCAATAGCGGTGGACTGGACCTGTCTGCAGCGATCCCGAATGGTGCCAAGCATGTCCTCAAGATGAGCCTGGATTCCTGTGACAAGTACATGATTGGGGTTTATGATCTGAAAAGTGACAGCTTTATTCCAGATACTGTCCTAGATGACCGCCGGCTATGGTTGAGGATCGATTATGGTAATTTCTATGCCTCAAAGTCATTTTTCGACTCGAAGAAGGGCAGGAGGATCATATGGGGTTGGACTAACGAGACAGACAGTTCTTCGGACGACGTTGCAAAAGGTTGGGCAGGAATCCATGTAAGAAAATCTGCCTCTCATTCGCTATAACTGCTTCATATTGAAATATTGATTTACCAAATCAGTGTAGCAACTTTAACATTTTTGCTATTACTTTTAGGCAATTCCCAGGACAATTTGGTTAGACAGCCATGGCAAGCAGTTGCTGCAATGGCCAGTTGAAGAGGTCGAGTCCCTTCGAGGAAATGAAATCAACCATCAAGGACTAGAGCTGAAGAAGGGTGGTCTGTTTGAGATTAAGGGAACTGACAGTTTCCAGGTAGTTTCCTGTACACAAACAGGCTTGCCTTTGTCATCCAGAGAAAAAATCCCTCAAAAAGTCCCACGCCAATAAACTGATAGTTACATATTTGGCAACAAAAACACTAGCATATATTCTTCAGCTTAGGTGTTCTGTATTTTTCAGAGCAACTGTAGCTGATCCGGCATGTCATTCTCTTGAAACAGGCTGATGTGGAGATAGACTTTGAGCTGACGTCCATCGATAAAGCCGATCCTTTCGATCCCTCCTGGCTTTTGGACGTCGAGAAGCATTGCCGGGAAGCGGGTGCATCAGTCAATGCTGGCATAGGGCCATTTGGACTTGTTGTCCTGGCCTCTGACAACATGGAGGAGCACACTGCTGTGCACTTCCGGGTGTACAAGTCAGAGCAGAAGTACATGATACTCATGTGCTCTGATCTAAGAAGGTTAATGCTTATGGTTCTTGCCTTAATGTTTTATTTATCTCTACAAATGTCTGAAAACTAAAAACAATTATTTTCTTTTTTTGCACAGTTCTTCATTGAGACCAGGACTGTACACACCAGCCTATGGAGGCTTCTTTGAATATGACCTTGAAAAAGAAAAGAAGATATCTCTGAGAACTCTGGTGAGCTTGGAAGGCCTTTTCATTTCTCATGTTGCTCACTTCACGCGCTTTGTGTCAGAACTGAAAATGGATGATGTGCCGTGCAGATTGATCGGTCGGCGGTGGAGAGCTTCGGCGGTAGCGGCAGGGTCTGCATCATGGCCAGAGTGTACCCCGTGGCGGTTGTCGACGGCGTGGCCCACATGTATGCCTTCAACAACGGCAGTGCCACGGTCAGGGTGCCACAGCTCAGGGCCTGGAGCATGAGGAGAGCACAAGTGAATGTGAAAGGGATGGAGTGATGATGGTTAACAAAGCAGAGCAATTCTAATTGACTTGTGATTGGAGGATTGGATCGATTTGATCACTTGTTTAGCACACTTCACTATTTTGAAAAAAAAACAAATTATTCCCATTCATGAGCACTTCTAGTAGGTAGAAATAAAAGGAAATTCAACAGGAAAGATATTAGCTGCTCATTTCCTTGACCTCTAGGATTCATGTATTATAGTCTACCGATACTTGGTCACAAAGAAGGAAAAATATTACTGTTTTAAAGTAGTGGTAGTTGGCAATTGGTAAGGAAACATGATGCGTGTTGTCAGCATCGGCATTACCGTTCAGAGTTACAAAAGGTAATAAATAGTACCACGAGCTTGTGCATGTCAGAGAGCTCAAGAGAGAATCCCTGATAGGAAATGTCCTTTTGCTTGTGAGAATGTAAGATCTGCACTACTGCTCATTGCGGATCATATGAACGATATGGCTTCAGGACAGCTCCTGCATCAGTTTCACACTTTTCTTTCGCGAGTAGATGAGCTTTTTATTGCTTAACCTTGGGGATTACAATCATGACGGTGTAACAAATCAATCTCATTTGGTCCAGACCTATGTCAGTTTTTTTTTCTTGCGGGGACAAACCTAAGTCAGTTTCACATATTGATCTGTTGCCCTTTGAGTCTCTCATGATTCTATCAATGACATGTACTTAGGGATGAGATCAGCGACTAGCTATTGCTTTGTTGTGTGGTGTACATGTCACAATTTAAGGGAGAAAATGGCAAGTAATTTTGCAGCGAATGAGATATACTTATAGTAATAGTTCGCGACAATATTTACTCAATTTTAAATTATTGGCACATTTTATGCCCTAATTTTTGTTTTCGATGGATTTCTGCTACAGCCTACATGCTGGGTGTAACTGGGAACCAACCTGCAACGTCTTTTTTTTTTTTTTACGGAAATGGAATGGCCAGTAATTTTTTTTGAGTTGCCAGTAAAATTAAATGGGCTCCTCGTGGGGAAGTACTACTACACGTCACATGATCCTGGACTGCCATAGTCTCGTGTAGCTTTCCAGCCCAAAACGCTGGTAAGGGAGAGGTTTACCGAGGTAATCACAACAGGATTATTAGTACTACCTCGCCTAAGCACAGCGTGGAGCCCGTGGAGAGAGTTATAAAACAATGTGGCGAATCTCTTTTCAAAGTATATCTTTCTCGGCCTTTTGGCTAAGATTAAGTGTGGTGTCTGTTCTTATCAGTTTAATATCTGATATGTGGGCTATGTGCCCACAACGATATTAAATTTATTTTTTATGGGGTAGGGTCCAACACAATAGCTTGCTATCGGGGTGCTCATGTGTCGCCTAGGCGTTGCACTATTGCCTAGGCCTGGCGCACCCCAACCAAATCATTATAAGAGAAACTTTTTTGTTGAATAATAACTTGTGATTTTATCATTAACCACTCGTGGATGTGGTGTTGCCAACTAGTAGTGCCACAACACTAGTTAATGTGAAGAGTTGAAGTGATGATTTACATAGCTGAGCGGTTCTAAGTTGACTGGGTGCTTTTAATCTTTAGTACACTTCCATTTTCCTGATTTTTTTGCTCCCATTTATGAGCAATAAAAGGAAACTCAATGGGAAGCAAAATTAGCTGCTTGTGTTCCTTGACCTGCACTATCAATGTACTCCCTCCGTCCCAAAATGTTTGTCGGAGAAATGGATAAAAATAGATGTATCTACAACTAAAATACATCTAGATACATTTATTTGTCCGACAAGTATTTCCGGACGGAGGGAATACTACATTTTACAACTTTTATTTAATTTTGTGCTAGATTAGATATATTGTTTTGTGATTCTCATGTTGACGAATGAAAACTAAAAATTATCTTTTATTTGCACAGTTCTTTGCTGAGACGGACTATTATGGTGAGTTTGGAGGCGTTTTTCATTTCCCCTATATTAACTTCATGCATTTCATATTAGGATGGAAAATAGATGCCGCCTTGCAGATTGATCGGTAGGCTGTAGAGAGCTCTGGAGGCCGTGGCAGGTCTTCATGGTCAGAGTCTATCTCGTGGCACTTGTGGTAGGGCCCACACCACATGTATGCCTTCAACCGTGGCAAGCCCATGGTCAGGGTGGCATAGCTTAGGCCCTGTTCGGGACGTGGGTTCACAAAACAAAGGATTTGAAAAATGCATAGGTATGGGATGGAGTGCCAAGTGAAAACCTACAGGCTTCCAAAAAAAGAAATGGGAACCTATGGAGTGTTCTGAACAAAGGAAACAAGTTTTGGAATCTGCACACTTCTCTAGGAAATAGAACTAGCCGTTATGTGACTTGTCACTGCATTCTTGCCGTTGATTTCTCTAGCCGTTGCTTTCTCTAGCCGTTGCTTCTTCTTTCTCTTGCTATATAAGCACATACAATGCACTGCTAGCAACTTGCTTGTCATTTCTTCTCCTCCTCCCCTGTAAGAACTTCTCTAGGAACACATAGTCCATTCTTTCTCTTGCTATATAACCTCAAAATCCATTCATTCCTAAAGCTGAATGGATCCAAACTACAGCCGACGGTCAAGAAACGAAGATGATTTTGTACATTTCATACTCCCTACATTACAAGGTAGCTCATCCCAATCATCTCAGAGGAGAGCAATACATACATCCATCCTAAATGGAGCTACTTATGTGCATGAAGCTCTTACTGGCCATGAGGTTCTATGTGAATGGAGGTTCCATATGGAGAGATCAATCTTTCAAGCTTTAGCACAAAAACTGCGTGAAAATCACCTTCTCCAGGATGCAAGGTACATCTCTGTACAAGAGCAAGTAGCCATATTTTTTTATGCAGTATCAAAGAATGCAACCAACAGAACATTGCAAGACAGATTCCAGCATGGCGCTGATTCAATTAGTACTTATTTCCACGCCGTGCTCAACGCGATTACACGACTCACATGCAACTACATACAACCTTCTGTACACCAGCATCCCATATTAAGGCAACAGAAGTTTTCATACTTTAAGGTAATTGTTTTTCAAGTCCTATCATGGTGAATTGGTATTGATTAAATCTAGCTTATATTTATATATCTAACTATTTAATTAAATCCGCAGAACTGTATTGGAGCTATTGTTGGTACTCACTTTCCCATGACTATTCCGCCTGGGCAACAAGATCCATACAGAAATAGAAAACAAGGTCTTTCACAAAATGTAATGGTTGCATGCGACTTTGACATGAAGTTTGTGCATGTACATGCTGGATGGGAGGGATCTGCATCAGATGCAAGGGTTTTGCAAGATGCACTAGAACATGGATTCAATGTACCGTCTGGAAAATTTTATCTTGTAGATGCGGGTTATGCAAATACACCCCAATTCATTGCTCCATACTGAGGAACTAGATATCATTTACAAGAACAAGGAAGAGTTCAGCAAAGGCCACAATGCTACAAGGAGTTATTTAACCTTCGACATGCTCAACTACGAAATCATGTCGAAAGAATTATTGGCATACTGAAAGCAAGGTATCCCATACTAAAGACAGCTACAATGTTTGATATTGACACACAAGTTGATACAGTTGTAGCTTGTTGTGTTTTGCACAATTTCATAAGACTACACAATGGAGATATGACATTGCCTGAAAGAGCTACAATGGATATTAATGAAAGCAATATGCATGATGTACCGGATGGAGATGCCAAATACAAAAAAGATGTGATGATATTTAACAACTTGAGACAAGCTGGAAATGAGATGCGAGATGCAATGGCAATGCAAATGTGGGCAGATTACATTGCCAGAAGATAAGCATATGTATTGTGTAATTTTCTCATATGTTATGTCATTATTTGGTTGTACTGTACTCCACTTAGTATGATTATTTTTGTCAAACACTGCAGAAAGACATTGCTTTAAGAGCCATTTAACATTGCATTAATAGTCGAATAAGTTTGACACTTCCATAATCATGTGCCCAGTAATGCACATGCACAGCCTACTACAAGTTAACTATGACAAGGATCATAACCATGTGTCCAGAAATGCACATGAACAAAATATATCACATCCTATTACAAGTTAACTACGCCAAGGATCATAAT
The DNA here is from genome assembly GCF_018294505.1 of Triticum aestivum. NCBI lineage: Eukaryota > Viridiplantae > Streptophyta > Magnoliopsida > Poales > Poaceae > Triticum > Triticum aestivum. The sequence goes on from NC_057800.1 coordinate 735,472,849, forward strand.
CATGTGCCTATAAATGCACATGAACAAAATATATCATTGTTTTAAAGGTAGCACTCACCTAGTACGAAATATTAGTTCCATCTGATTAGGTATTCTGAATTTTTTCAGTCAACCAACCCAACCGTAATTCGTTACTTGAAAATGATAGAAATACCTCCCTGTTCTCCTTGTTGGCAGTAAAGATGTCCGCTGCTTTTAGCATATCTGCCATCGAAAGACCCTCCAACCTTTCCAGTGCTTTGATGCATTTCTTGATGCTGAACGGGTCCCTTAATTTCCTCTCCTCAATGGCTGCATACCTATCTATTTCTTCCCTTCTCAGTTTCAGGTATCTCTCATGAAAATCGTCAATACTGGTCGTCTTTTGCTTTCTCGCTCTCTTGGTGCTAGTAACCTCAGGAGCTGAGCTAGCTGGTCGAGGATTGCGATGTACAACTTGTGGAATTTCATGCAAAGTCTGTCCAGCGTGCTGTGAGGAAATTGGTACTGTTTCAACTTGGGATGGAGCATGTAATGTCAAGTCATTTCCTTGAGTTGGGTTTGCCTCCACTTGACTGAATGTATTATTGCTAGAAAACCACTTTGTGTTTTCACTATCCTCTTCAATGTCAAATTGCATGGATGAATCACCAGGAGCATGTATGGTTGGTGTAGGTGTGTGCAGATGCGCCTCTAGCCCTTGTTGTTGTGGTGAATGTGATGTTGGTAACTGTGAGAGCTGAGTTGCTTTGTTCGCATAATAATCCATGCCATGGCAACTTCTTCCCTGAGCATAGCGTCCTAGATGAATTAAGTAAAAGAAAAGGAACATTTATAAGAATCAGCAAAACAAAATTTGGGCCAATTAAGCCAACGATTTAAAGCTCACCATCATATAGAGCAAAAAGATCTTCATAATATGGAAATGACTTTCCTCGCCAGAAGAGTGCATCCTTGTTTTTACGTGCCTCTAGTGCAGCCCAAATATTATCGGGCGCCACCACCATCTTTCTGTCACGATCCCAGCCAAAACCACTTTCAGATATTAAGTCTTTTACAGCTTTGAAATCTCTCTTTAGATCCTGCTCATTTTGCTTCACTTGAACTACCATGAAGGATACATCAAATCTTTGATTGAATTTAGCAACAATATTTGTCCAGGCCTCTTTACTCCATGCATTTTGTGTGCGGTATTTGGGAACATCATGATCTCTTAACAGTTCAATGAGATATGCCTTCATCTGATGATTCCACTTGGCTCTACTAGAATTCTTAGACATACCTACCAACATGAAAAGTGCATATTAGGGCTCCAGAAAGTAGATATCGTGAGTATAGTTACTTCTCTGAATATAATAACAATCAAGTGTAATCTTGTTTGTGGTATTGAAGGCAGGTAATAGATTAGGTCTATTCCTTAAATCCTAAAAATACCATGACTCTGTTTTATCTCTTTACTACAAGCACACAACCAAGCCTTTTTTATTCAGAGCAACACCACAGAACTACTAAGCTTCAGGATAGGTTCTTAACTGTATTTTTTTCAAGATAAGCACATATAGAAAAAAACTAAATCAGAAAATGGATACCCTGTGGTAGTATATGCTACCAGGAAGTTTAGCTATGCAGGAAGTCATCTAGCAGGCTAGCAGCACTTCCTCCTAGTATATATCATAGACGAACAAGTAGAAGTAGATCTTTCCCTGTGTAACAACTTCAGCACAAAAAAATGTCTATTCATTTACGCATCTAAACATTCTCAATCTGTGTGACCTATTTTCGTTTTAAGCCTATAGATCTTAAGTAGAAATAATTTCTAGGAGAAGAAATCAATAAGTACTCGTAATTTTTAGGAGAAGAAATCAAAAAGGGTTGGATGGTTACCTCCTAGGGAGATTTCTTGACTTCCCCCAAATTTCTGGTTGTCAAGCCCTTGTGTGGATGGAGGGGGGAGATGTGGAGGCGGAGGAGGGTGGATTCGCCAGCCTACAGTGCTCCGTTGGTGCTCCATGTTGATTCCGCGCCAAAATAATCTAGGGTTCGTCCTTCTCCATGGGGGATTTGGGGGGAGCGGCGGGAGTGCTAGAGATAGGAGACAGCAGTATGAGATAGAAAGGAGGGGCGGCGACTCTGTTTCCTGTGCGTTTCCATTAGGTCTGGGTAGATGTTCTGTTTCCCGTGAAAATCGCTGGAAAGTTGCCTTTCCTAAGGAAAGTGTAGCGCTCTTTCCTTTGTCCCGAACACCTCCAAAGGAAAATATCCATAGGAAAGTAAAGTTGTACGATTCCTGTGATAAATCCTTCGTCCCGAACATGGCCTTATTATAAAATGTAAAAAATGACATATTGAAAGGAAAATGTTTTGTACTATTCATAAGTTTTTGTCATCACATTTGGAAAATGTTCACTCATTTCAAAAATATGCTCCTGAAATTTATAAAAATTGTGAAAAGAATGTTTGTTATGGTTCAAGAAAAATTGAATGTGTGTTTGAAATTGCTTAGTATGTGTTGGAAGAAGTATCAAACATGTATTTGACAAAAAATCAACTGTATCAAAAAATGTTTCACGTGTATACAAACAACGTATAACTTGTATTCAAAATGATGACATGTATTTGGACAAAAGAAAAAAGGAAAGGTAAATAACAGAAAATAAAAATGAAGAAAACTGAATAAGAAACATAGAAAACAAAAATAAAAAAACGCACGGGAGGTTCTAAAACCACTCTACAAAACCTTTCCAAAACCACTTTACTGGACCACCCCTAATGCGAGTGTGGCCAATGCCCAAGCGAGACATAACTTCTGCGCCATACGGCGGCCGGGTCTCCTTGTGGTTGGCAGAGCCATGTTGGGCTCGCTTGTATGCCCAGTCGCAACGACAATTTTGTTTTGGCCATCTGCCTAACCTGTGTATCCACGGAGCTAGGAGTGGTCGAGCCGTGTACCCGACCGAAACGAGGACGGAATTCAAATGTTCCCATCATTGGATGGAGATCGAGTCCGGTGGAACCATGTATGACATCAACTTGTTCAAGTGCTTATTCCGTTGGATCATGGTCCATGAGGCCATCTGCCTGCTGTCTTGGAACCTACTCCCTCCGTTCGGAAATACTCGTCGGAGAAATGCATAAAAATGAATGTATGTAGAACTAAAATACATCTAGATACATCCATTCCTCCGACGAGTATTTTCGGACGGAGGGAGTAGATGGCTGAAGAACAACCTTGGTGAGCCGACTGTGCCAGGATCAGACCAGTCGACCGAAGGTTGACCACCCATTTCACAAGTGCCACCATTGTGGATGACTTCATTCGCGAGTATCAGGACCTACGGGCCAGCTAAAAAAAAGTACGTTCGGACACAAAGGTGGACGTGATTAGTCCCACATCGGTGAGTTGAGAATACCAGGCCTTGTTTACAAGGGAGGAACGTGACCGTCCATACGCGCCCTTCTATATAGCACACCAATAGGTGAGATGGTGACCAATTGTGCGGCACTGCACAATTAGCAACTAACAAAACAAATGATCAAGGTTAAAATCATTGTCATCATCAGATTACCTCAGCGTATGACACATGCGCTCCGCTTTTTAACCCTTTTACAAAGCTCAATTTGAATGCCCCATATTTTTAACCCAAATTTTATATCCCTACGGTAGGAAATGAAAGAAAAGATCGAGCTTAAGCCGGTTCCATTGCAGAATTTTAATTCCTAAAGCTTTATAAGATTATATTTTTGGAAAAAGGGTAGTTGTTGCACCAAGGAGATATATACGCATAAATAAACACGTCATTATAACATGATTACCTATGCGTCTTTTTTTTCCTTTCACAAAGCTCAATTTGAATGCCCCTTCTTGAATTACCTTTGCGTATGACACATGCATTTCGCTTTGTTTTTAATTCCTAAAATCTTTAAGAACGCAATTTGATTTATTTTTATATCCCTATGATAGGAAATGAAAGACAAGATCGAGCTTAAGCCGATTCCATTGCGGAAAGAAAAGAGGCTCTCCCTTTACCACCCGATACGTCAAAAGCAATTGACCGGCCTTAAGCTTTAAGACTATTTTTCTTCTTCTGAAATAGGGCAGTTGTTGTTGCACTAAGGAGATATATACAAATAAATAAACCCATCATTATAACAAGATTACCCCTGCTGTTGTTTTTCCTTTCACAAAGCTCAATTTAAATTGCATAATTTTTTAATTGTATGAAAAGTTTTAAAAACGTGAATGCAACTTTTTACAAAAAACATGTACATTTTTATGCATGATGTTTTTTTTAAATTCAATGAGGAGTTTTAAACACGCCAACACCTTTAATAATATGAACTTTTTTGAACATGTATAAATACTTTTAAAAACATCTTAACATTTCCTTAACAGTGTGAACACTTTTTGAAACCCCGTTAACATTTTTAAATACATGAACACCTTTTCAAATTATTTGAACATTTTTGTATAATGCACGGACACGTTGATAAATTATCTGAACAACTTTTAAACACATGAATAGTTCATGAAAAATAATACTTGAACAGAAAACAAGTGTTTATGTATCTCCATAGCATTTTTTCTACTTATGGGGTATATTCACCCTTTGTTAAGTGTAGCTCGGATGGTTAGGTTGAATGTGGTGAAACCAGCCACTAAGGTTCATGTCCTTAACTTGGCACTGGTGTTCGCAATTTCTATGAAGTGCTTATATGAGTAGGGTGTGCGTGTATGCGTTTATGAACGTAAGTGTATTTGCGTGTATGTCGGCATCGATGATTGTATGTGTTAAAAGAAAAAAAAACAAACGTGAAGTGCATGTTGTTTTTGCTAGACGTGGACACTCGTTGTTACCTGATTAAACGGACGAGTTTTTTTTTCGAGTGGAAATTGAACAGACGAGCTGAACGCATGTTGAGGAAAATGAATGCTTCCTGGGCCAGCCCATGTGAGTGAGTCGATGTCAAGACTTGCTACAAGCAATATATAGACACACGTCATACCCTGCTATTGGCGAATCCTATTTGACGCTGCAGGCATCGGTTAGTACTATTTCTGCAAACCAGCGCCTGAAGCCGCAAGGATTCGAACCGGCGACCTACTGGTGGAGGGCACGCTGCACTAACCACCAGACCACCTTCACCCCTTCCCAGTGCTCCACGTGGTACAAGTGTTAAGGCTACCATGTAGACGAAAAAACTGATGTGGCAAAGTAATTAAGAGGAGAGAAATGAGTGAGGCAACCTCAATAAAAAACAATGCTAAGCACGTGAACCAAGGCAAAACAATTAAATAAAAGAAATCCACCAATTCATGAAGAAGTTTCGTTGTTAAATTATTAAATGAAAATGAAGGGAGCTTAGCAGCAATAAATTAAGCACCTATGCATTGGGAGCTTTAATTGGTAAGGCCTTTAATGTGATTAGAATCTCATCTAAGCACCTGTGCATTGGAAGATGCCTTATGTGCTTAGTTACATTTCTCTACTCTCTACCTTCTTATGTCTTTTCTCCTTTTTTCTATTCTCCATTTTCTACTTTGTTTTTTGTTCTTCTTTTATATTCAATTTTTTTATTTTCTTTATTACATTTTTTGAACTTTTCTCGAGTTCATGATTTTTTTTCATTTTTGTGAACATTTTTTGAATTCATGGACTTTTTTCAAATTCGACGAACTGTTTTTCAAAAGTCGATGAACTTTTTTTACAAAAAATGATGAACTTTTTTTAAAATTTTATGATCTTTCTTTCAAATTCAATGAACTTTTTTTCAAAAATTGAGGAACTTTTTTTTGCAAAAACTTCATCGAATTTGAAAAAAGTTCATTGAATTTGGATTTTTTTTATTGATCTCATCAAATTTGAAAAAAGTACATTGATTTGAAAAAGAGTTCATCGAATTAAAAAATCACAATTTTAAAATAAAGTTCATCAAATCTGAAAAAGTTCACCATTTTTTTAAATTCGTGCATTTAAGAAAAATAACAGGAATATAAAAAAAAATCCGTGAACTAAAGAGAATAAATGGAGAAAAGGAAGTATGTTGACACATATTACCGAGGGTGGCCTAGTGGTTACAGCCATATGCTCGGACACAAGCAGGGCCGGCCCTATGTTTTGGGAGGCCCTAGGCGAAGTCGACAACATGGGCCCCTATGTCCTAAGTCCTAAGACCATATATATGTATGCGTGTGCGTTATATATATATATGACTTATTAAGAGTAACTTTTAGTCACACATCTTTAGTTTAAAATTTGACTATAATAATTCAAATGACTTCATCGAGAACAATAATAACCAAATTCGAACTGATTCCATCAACAACAATAATACTAAAAAATCGCAAAATGAAACTAACATGACATGATTAATTGCCTCAAATAAGAACCAAATTAGACTGACTCCATCGACAACAATAATACTTCAGTGCTTCGAAAAAGGTTTCTTCGGAAGTAGTTTCTTGCCCCTGTTTTTCAATGACATCAACATTGCTTGAAGATGTAAAGAACTTATTCAAAGAATCCTTCAATGGTAGAATTTTCGGATCACTTTCTTTCTTTTTCCTTCTTGTTTCAGCACCCGACAATTGCTTCTTCTTAGGTAACATGGCAGGCTAATGTCCTAAAATCATGAAGAAAAGATCAAAAGAGGATACAAAGAATTAGGAATTTATACATCGGATGATTGGAACCCTAGACATGTACATAGAATGACAAAAAAAATGATTGATTGAATTAGAAAATTTAAAACTTCATGCATACTGAAATTGGAGGATGGATCATGGATGTATAGTTGAATACGTAATTAAATACTAAATAAAGAATAAATAAAGTACTGAAATTATCAAATTAGGCTTCGGGGGATGGACTGGAACTGAGGAACATGGATGGAAACATTCAAACGTACTTTAGGGATTGGGGACGGCCGCGTTGCAGACACCAAGACTTGTAGTCGCCAGTCGGATGTATACATGTATACGTATTGCCGTGATGCCGCCTTGCCGGATGCCGGATGGCCGGGCCGCTGGGTTGCTGGACTGTCGTGCGGCGCGCCGCGCGTGCAGCTCCAGCGGGCAGCGGGCCAGCGGTAGGCGAGGCGAGGATGACACGGCAAGGCGCCGAGCGACGGAGCGAGGAGGCCGACGGGCGTCACGGCGCCTGACGAACCTAACCTACGAAGGAAAAGGAAAACGAGCAGTCGTCTGTCTGCCAACTGGCGTGAGTCACGGTGTCGCTTTGCGACTTCGCGTTCTTAATCGGTCAGCGATGGCTTGCTAGCTATCTGATGGGCCTAGCCCATCTTATTTCTTTTCTCTAGTTCATTTGTATTATTTTTACCTATTTTTTGTTGGGCTATAATACAGATATATACTCTGTCATGGGCCCCCCTCCTCGCTTGGGCCCTGGGCCGTCGCCCGGCCGCCATACCCCCAGGGCCGGCCCTGGACACGAGAGGTCTATAGTTTGAAACCGGCGGGCGTTTCTTTTTCACCTTTTTTTGATGTTTAACAGAAAAAAAATTAAATGGGCTGGCCCGTGAAGGAGGCGCTGTAGGCGCCGGTTTCTCCAAGTGGCGCTTAAGGCGCCACTTAGGAGCTTCCCCTTGCTACCATGTTGGTCTCGTTGTGGTTCGTGTTAGTCTCGGTCGTATGCCCAGTTGCGTCAGTAATCTCGGTTGGGCTCACAAGTGGGGGTCGAGGGTTGGGCCGTTTGCGGCCTGCCTAACCCGGATACACAGGGCTTGGAAGGGGCCAGGCCACGTGAACGACCGAAATGAGTAGGGAATTCAAACGCACTTGTCACTGGACAGAGATCGGGATAACTAGAATCCCTGTAAAAAAAAGGATAACTGGAATCCTCGCTGATGTCGACTTGTTCAATGTAGATGCACGGTCACAAACTCCAAAGCACACCATTTGCAAGAAACAAGATTTTTTAGGGACTAAAACAACCAGCACCCACTTCTTAGTGCATCACGTCTCTAGCCTTGTGCCACACGAGCTCCTTCTGTGCCTCTTTCACAAGAGAAGCTAGAGGCATGGCACGCATCTCGCCATGGTTGCCACTCATGAACATGCGTTCATCCACACCCGACATGGTCTCAAGAGCCTTGGAGAGTACCTTGTGGAAGTTATTTTGTTGAACTCAGTGGTAGAGCTCGGCTTAGGTGAACCATTGATATGAACACATGAACTACAAGCTTTGAAATTATCCAGCCTTGAGTGGTAGCATCCTTGCTCACAGTGGCGGAGCTTCATGGGGGGCAAAGGCGCCATTGCCCCCTACTCTAAGAAAACTACTTCTAATTATTAGGGTTGAATATCAATTATTTCTTGAAATTCATGCATAACTTACCTTCTTCACCCCCTCAACCCTAATTAGCCCCCTCAAGAATATTCATCAAGCTCCGCCACTGCTTGCTCTTTTCTACTATCTTCTTTAGTTTGTTCACCACTGCTGCATGCACATGATCAGAGATGGCACCACTAAAATCCTCTACACAGATCTTCTTTCATATCGCCACTATGATGGATAGCATGGCAGCCAACATTTTGCTCTCTTCTTCATTTCCCCCAGTCTTTTCTTCCTCGCTAGATAATATTTGACTAACCACCCAGAACAATACTTTCAGCACAAATGGACTATTAGCAATGTCATAACCATAGTATCATTTTTTGCGAGGCTTAATCATATCACATATGATTCTGATACATATACATGAGCGGAGCTAGATGAGTATGTGGGTGTACAGATGTACACCCATTATTTCTATTTTAAAGAGAGTATATAGGTCCATCTGTTAAACCATATGGTCTAGCAAATATATGATTTAACTTGTACATGGATGCTCCAAAAACGAATATATATGAAGTAATTCTTAATCATATATCGGTTGCTTTATTTATAAAGCGGGGCGAAAGCCTTTTTCGATAAAAAACGAATATATCTGAAGCAATTCCTTAGTTATGATAAAATTTGTACTCTAGAATTTTCTACATATATGCTTTCCTAATCATATAGTACAACCACTATTACAATATTTGTCAAACCATATGTTCTAGAGATATATCTAACATAGATAGCTGTAAACTATATAATTTACATAAGTATCAAACACTATTGAGAAAAACCATTTTTGTTACAAAGTACAAATTGAATTCAGCGCAACACATTACTATTTTTCAGTAATATATATTACAAATATAAAATAAAATAAATAATACAACTAATAGTTAACTTTGTTATGTTGTTAAGTATGCCAAATAAATAATAAAACTATAATCCTTAACATGGTAGGATGACAAGTATAAAATTTTAGTGTAAAATAATGGGTGTACATCTGTACACCCATAGAGTTATTTTAATCGACACTATAGGGAAAGTCGGATGTTGCATATGCTAATGCAGGTTCTGTTACAATTCATATTTGACATCAGTATCTCATTGTTCTTTTATCTTTTTCTTTCATGTTGGTATATCCCCTCTTTTTTGACATTTGGAGTACACTCTTATTTCTGTTTCAAGGTGCACCTACAATTTATCCACAAGTATTAACAACAAACCAAGTATGTAATATACTAATATATATGTTTTAAGCCACTATTAACTTCATATGGAAGCCCCATGTTATAAAGCATAATTTTAGATTAGCTAACTGGATTCGAAATACATACCAACTTTCATAGTTTCTTGATTCTAATTTATAATTGTTGTTTTTTATATAATAAATAAGACAATTAACGATCTCAGTCGGCAAATTCTGTAGGCAAGATAGAACATCTACATTTATAATTCCTTCATGCTGCACAATACACTTCCTAAGGGAAAACATGTTTATGTCTTTTTGTTAAGTAAGTATATATATATATTCTTTTGTTGACTGGAAAAAAGGTGAGTGAGTTAAATACCAAATATCAGTGCTCATGTCTTATCATTACAATTTGCAGTTAAACATAAACATAGTATTACAATATATTCATGTGCGAACTATTTTGATTTTTTATTCCAATCATTCTTCCCTCGAGCGAAAAGCAATCTCCACTTCCATGTGGTCCTATTTTATTCTTCAGTTCAACATTGTTAACTCTATAAGATTCAACGTTTGAGTATGAGTGAGTTGTGTTGGAAATATGTTCTAGAGGCAATAATAAAATAGTTATTATTATATCTCCTTGTTCATGATAATCGTTTATTATCCATGCTATAATTGTATTGATTGGAAACTCAAATACATGTGTGGATACATAGACAACAACACCTTCCTAGTGAGCCTCTACCGGACTAGCTCGTTGATCAAAGATGGCTATAGTTTCGTAGCCATAGACATGAGTTGTCATTTGATAACGAGATTACATCGTTAGGATAATGATGTGATGGAGAAGACCCAAACTATGAATGTAGCATATGACCGTATCAAGCTTATTGCTATTGTTTTCTGTATGTCAAGTATCTGTTCCTATGACCATGAGATCATGCAACTCACTGACACCGAAGGAGTACCTTGTGTGTATCAAACTTCGCAACGTAATTGGGTGACTATAAAGATGCTCTACAGGTATCTCCAAGGGTGTCTGTTGAGTTGGCATGGATCGAGAATGAGATTTGTCACTTCATATGACGGAGAGGTATCTTAGGGCCCACTCGGTAATACAACATCACAATGAGCTTGCAAGCAATGTGACTAGAGAGTTAGTCATGGGATGTCGTATTATGGAACGAGTAAAGAGACTTGCCGGTAACGAGATTGAACTAGGTATGGAGATACCGACGATCGAATCTCGGGCAAATAACATACCGATGGACAAAGCGAACTACATATGGGATTAGCTGAATCCTTGACATCGTGGTTCAACCGATGAAAGATCTTTGTGGAATATGTAGGAACCAATATGGGCATCTAGGTTCCGCTATTGGTTATTGACCGGAGAGGTGTCTTGGTCATGTCTACATTATTCTCGAACCCGTACATAGGGTCCGCACGCTTAACGTTCGGTGATTGTAGAGTAGTATTGGGATATTCATGTTGGTGACCGAATGTTGTTTGGAGTCCCAGATGAGATCGCAGACGTCACGATGAGCTCTGGAATGGTCCGGAGGTAAAGATTTATATATGGGAAGTCATATGTTGGCTATCAGAAAAGTTTCGGGTTTTATCTGTATTGTACCAGGAAGCTTTTGGAAGGTTCCGAAAGGTTCTAGAAGGTTATGAAGGAGTTCGAAAGGGTCCCTCCAGCACCTAGGGCGTGCATGGGCTGCAGGGGGGCGTCCTGGCCTTATTGGGCCAGGCGTACCAACCCCCCTAAGGCCCATCCGCCTAGGGGAAGGAAAATCCTAAGGGGGAGGGCCCTCCACTTGGCTTGGAGGGCACTCCTCCCCCTTTGGCCGCCTTCACTCCTTGGAGGAGGGGCTAGGGCTGCGCCCCCAGCCCTCCAACACCCCTATATATAATGGGGAGGAGGCGCAAGGGCTGGACACAACAATTCCCATGCCCTACGGCCTCCTCTCTCTCCCATTCTTTCTCGTTTATAGTTTCGGAGGCGCTTGGGGAAGCCCTGCTGGGATTGCTCCACCACCACGCCGTCGTGCTGGTTGAGATCCCATCTACTTCTCCTCCCTCGCTTGCTGGATTAAGAATGAGGAGAAGTCATCGAGCCGTACGTGTGCTGAACGCGGAGGTGTCGTCCGTTCGGCGCTAGATCGGATTGGATCGTGATCGGATCGCGAAGAGTACGACGACATCAACTGCGTTTCTTAATGCTTCCGCTTAGCAATCTACAAGGGTATATGGATCCAATCTCTCCCCTCGTAGATGTTCATCTCCTAGATTGGTCTTGGTGAGTGTAGATTTTTTTCCCATGCAACGTTCCCCAACACAGTGCCCTTTCTGAACTTGGTCTAAGCTAACAATACCTTTATGACAACAATTGTTTCAATGCTCACCAACCTGACAACCAAGTAGTAACTAAAATACATGACTGTATCTACATGTATTCATGCAGTTCAAATGGAAATATCAATATTCCATCAAGTTTTTATTTGATGCCAACTTCGCTTCTTTCCGTTTCAAGCATTTTATTCTTCTTTTGAGTAGTTTATAAAAAATATGGTAGTTAAAAGTCCCGCCGCAACGCGCGGGATATCACCTAATATATATGGTAGTTAAAAGCCCCGCGGCAACACCCTACCACCGACAGGTCTCCTTCTGTTCCGCGGAGCCTTGTTGGTCTCGATCGTATGCCTAGTAGCGTAAAAAACCCTCGGTTGGGTTCCCAACTGGGGGTTGAGGGTTGGGGACCTCCTATCGGGCGCTTTAAGCACCGGTTAAGGTTGGTGGCGCTCGTATAAACATAGCAATTCTGATTGTTGCATGGAAGACAGCGTGGCACCAAAACCACTTGACCAGTATAAATTATTCTAAGAAAAGTTCATGAATTGAAAAAAGTTCATAAATTTCGAAAAATATTCATTTATTTAAAGAAAAGTTCATTTATTCGAAAAAATCATCGAATTTTAAAAAGTGCATCAAATTAAAAAAAATCATTGATTTGAAAAAAGTTCATCGAATTTGGAAAAACTTCAATCAAAATTGAAAATTATTTCATCAAATTTATTAAAAAATGTCTACAAATCTGAAAAAAAACATCAATTTTTTTTAAAAGTTCACTAATTTGAAAAAAAGTTCACGAATTTTGAAAAAGGTTCATCGATGTTGAAGAAAAATCTTTAATTTGAAAAGAATCCGCGCATTGAAGAAAAAGGAAAAAAAGGAAAAAAAGAAAAAGAAAAACTGAATAAAAACGTCTGGAAAAAACATTGTGCTCATATAGAAAAAAACCCAAATGGGACATTTGTCCTAGTGGTTAGCGGGCTTCCCCTCCAATGGTTAATGGCAAGGTCAAAGCTTGCCGCCTACACCTTTTTTTGCGAGAGTTTATAGAAATAAAATGGACCGGCCCAAGTAAGAGCGCCTTCAGGGCTAGTTAACAAAATGCACGTTAATGGACGCTGAAGGAGCGAATAGGAAATGCGTGAGGGTTAGGTGTCTTCCTAACCCGCACCACGCTTATTCTTTCGCATCGTGGTCTATAAGGATTTTTGAAAAGTCTTTGCATTTAATCCTTTTGTTCCTTCTCTACTATCAGGGCTATTTCAATATGCAATATCTTGATTCGATGTATGATAGCTTTTGGAACGTTCTGACACGTCTCCGTGCTAAAACGTTAGAGATGCCTTCGTCTTGGCAATTGAAGCGGAAAGCCCCAGTGCTTCCGTGTCACAGCAATTCAGGATCTTGTTCTTAATAAACGAAAATTGCATCCAAACCAAATGATCAGCTTGGTAAGCTATCAACAACAAAAAAATGAAAATTGCATCCTAAACTGTGGAACCGTTTCGTTGGGCTTTTGCGTGACATGATCGAGATCCCCAGGCATTTATCGACCCTAAACTATTTTTTTTTGAGCACCAGTACAGACACAAGTGCTCATATACACGCGCATACACTCACCTGAGCCGGCATATCATCTTAAGATTTACGAAGTCACCGTAGGCGCCTCGTCGTCGACGGGAACGTCTCCTCCCACTAAAAGCGCATCGCCGAAAATCCTGAAATAAATTCAGAAATAATACGAGCACCAGATTTGAACCCTGGTGGGTTGGGGATACCACTGTCCACCTAACCAACTCTCGCATCGACCCTAAACTATTGGGGCGATACACAACGTGGGCGGTGGGTGGGATAGGAATTTTGATTCCAGCTGATTCAATGTCGGTTTCCTGGGAAAATCCTCGCAAGGCTGGGTGATTGGGTTAACCGTGTTATCTGGACGCGAGTTTGTATCTAAGCTCCAGGCTTGGCCCATTTGATCAAAATCGTGATCTATTCAAGTGTTGAACCGTTTCTTGGCGGAGACCATATGGGTGGCTTCGGCTACATCCAAAGTCTCCGCCAAGGGTCCAATCACCAGATCTATTTCGTCAGATTTTCATTCCTGACGACGAGCAGGTGCTTCTGGGCTTCGGTTGAACCGAGGCCTTGTGTTTCCGACGTAAGGGGTACGTCGTCATGGATCTGATCGTCAAGCGACATCTCATCGCTCCTTCGTGACCACACATCAGTACCTGCATGGGCCACAAATATCGGTGCTAAAATCGACGGATCTTGGGTAGGGGTCCCGAGCTAGTGATTTTGGCACGATGGTAATAAAACAAATGGGGACACGATAGTTTATCCAGATTCGGACCCTTTCTAAGAGGTAAAACTCTATGTCCTGCTTGTTTTGTATTGATTATGGATGTGGTACAAAGTACAGGATAATCTACCTCAAAATCGTATAAATAAGCTCTAGTCTAAAAATCTTGCCTCTACATACTAAAAGCCTCTGCTTATGTAGGCACCAGGGGGTTTCTAGGCTTACAACTATGATGACTATAACTAGGGATAACATTTTTTTTAGAAAAGGAGGATGATCCCGGTCTCTGCATTTGGGCGATGCATACGGCCACTTTATTAATTATTCTCACAAGACCTTACAAAGTAATACAACAGTAAGACTAAAGCCGTCGTCTAAGCAACAAACTGTCGCTACACCTATCCAGTTGATGAAGGGGCGCAGATAGCCTAGGCCTAATACCAAACAGACATCGCAGCCAAACCTAACATCTAAGACCTAAGAACCCATCCAGGACGCCTGCCGGGCATGGGTCTCGCCGGTCCGGCGTGCTCTCAGAGGCCGCCGCCGCCAACTGCCATCGCTCCATCTTCAGAACTGTACTGATGCATCAACCTTGCTCGGTCTAGCTATCGTCGACGCCACCACAGCGTCCAACGGTACCTCCTCCCTGCACGCAAACAGCTGAGCACGTCGCGGTCGCCGCTGATACACCTCAGCACCATGCTGCCAAGTACCACCAGCCGACACAACTTGAAGTCTTTGAAAGATCTGTCGTGCGTAGCACCTGCCGACCAGGCATGACTCAGCGTAGCACCTGTCGGCCAGGCATGACTTGACAGCTCCACCGAAGCTCCGTGCAAGACGAAGCCGCTCCACCTCCCGCCTCTGTCTTCCAGCGCTGCTCCACAAACGATGCTCCCAAGAGAGAGACGGCACTGTAGTACCACCATCGTTCGATCTGGAAGACCAGATCCTAGGGTTTCCCCCGAAGCAGCACGAGTGGGTTGACAACAGTTACACGACGATGCCTTCATCAAGGTAACGACGCAAAACGCCGCCATCGCCCGCCAACGGCTCGGTTTTCACCGGCAACTATGTCTCCCCGACTCGTAGTCGGGACTAGCTGACGGATCTTGAGATCGATCACCCAGCCGCATGCCGATCACCTCTGACGGAAGAGATGACCACCACCGCCGACTGCACCGGTCAGAACAGATCTGACGGAGGTGCCGCCTACGCGACCACTAGGCCCTCCACGCCGCCGCCGCCGATCCAAAGGCAGATGGCGCACCGCCGCCATCGCCGACCGCAGTGCCGCCGCCGCCCGAACAGGGCTGGTCGCCGCGCCCGTAACCCGCGCCGCCTCCGATGCCGCCGCACCATAGCCATCACCGTTGCCTATCGGATCTGAGGCGCCTCCACATGATTCGGGGATCCGCACAACCCCAGATCCACGGGAGAGAGGTGATGTTTTCCGCCACCGCCGTCGGCCCCTGGGCTTAGACCGGCGGCGTCCCCCGGCGACGGCGGAGGATGGGGAGGAAGGAGTATGCGCCCCGGCGGCTGGGTAGGGAGCCGCCCGAGCCGCCCTAGCGGGGACGACGCAGGGGCTGGGACCTTGCGTGATGGTTATTGTGATCCTCAGTGCCTGAAGATGCAAGGCCTCTAGGGATAACATGCCGATCATTCAAAAACGCCTTGAAGTGTACGACAAGTCTTCGGAGGATTCCATCATACGCTGCGGGCCAGGGCATGTGTGGCCCATTCTTCGGTTGTCGGTGGGTCCTCGGCTCGGCCCAACAATGGCGGGCTGATGTGGTGTAGACCCACTAATCCAGGACACTGTCATCAGGTGCTTCAGATCTATGAGGAGTTCAACAGCGATAATTGCGGTTCCAGGGCGTTGGTCCTTAGAGACACGTGCACGAAGACTTCCGGTTGTCCTCAGAAGGTCAAGCCAGCTCAGGTAGGGGAGCAACGACAGCGGCACATCACCTGCTCGTTCTGAAGGCAATAGTGGTTGTTGATGGTCTCGGAATCTCAATGTATTTTTTGTTATGTTTGAGATGTTTTGTATTTTTGATGATTCTTTTTTAATAAATCGGGTCCTTTTCTTTCCCGAAAAATGAAAACTTGGTCGATGACTGAGATATTTCTCTTCTACCATTCATGTGGCTTGCAACTGCAACCGCACAGATTTGTGGAAAGTGACACTTGCGAGAGCTGACAAGCTAGGTGGCAGAACTAGTTAAAGAGTGCCCACGTGGTTGTGAGTAGTGCATGCAACTGACTTCCGGTCTGTGGAAAATGCATAGAAGCTTGTAGATTTCCACAAGGAAGAGAAGAAAAGTCATGCCAACATAACATGTGAGACGCCGCGTCCGTCCCTCCCACCTCTATATAAACTCATCGGCGAAAGAGCAGTTCCCATCCCATCCAGCTTCAGCCAGCAGCAAGTCCAATACACACACCCACACAAACTAGCTAGCAGGTTGTGACTGATCACCGTGGTCGACGAGACGACGATGGCCGCACGCCCGATGCTGGTGGTGGCGCTGCTGTGCGCGGCGGCGGCGGCGGCCACGGCGCAGCAGGCGACCAACGTGCGGGCGACGTACCACTACTACCGGCCGGCGCAGAACAACTGGGACCTGGGCGCGCCCGCGGTGAGCGCCTACTGCGCAACCTGGGACGCCAGCAAGCCGCTGTCGTGGCGGTCCAAGTACGGGTGGACGGCGTTCTGCGGCCCCGCCGGCGCCCACGGGCAGGCGTCCTGCGGCAAGTGCCTCCAGGTGACCAACCCGGCGACGGGGGCGCAGATCACGGCGAGGATCGTGGACCAGTGCGCCAACGGCGGGCTGGACCTGGACTGGGACACCGTCTTCACCAAGATCGACACCAACGGGATCGGGTACCAGCAGGGCCACCTCAACGTCAACTACCAGTTCGTCGACTGCCGCGACTAGATTACGTTCTCCGTCGATCGATCAAAGGGCTAGCTAGCTATGATAAGAATAAAAGGCTAGCTAAAAGTAAGTTGAGACTGATCCATGCTGTTAAATAAAAGCTAGCACGTGATGCTGCATTGTATACGTGTTACGTGTATACAGTACGTACATGGAACGAAATAAAGTGGAACAGACCAAACGGGTTATCTATTCATGTATGGATTGTATTGTACTACTACCAGTTTACTGAAGCTTCTCCAACAGCTCCCGTAAATAACTCCTGGTAAAACCATTTTTACGGGTTTCCGCAAAATTTAGTGGAAGTTGACGGTTGAGGTATTTTCTCGGTTCCTGTAAAACTTTCCCTAAAAATGGTTTTGGCAGTGGCGCGATGGCGATGGCATACTCCGGCGGCGGTGGCTGATGGCGGACAGCAGAGGTCGATGGTGGTGGGTTGGTGGGCGGCAGCGCGGCGGCCTCCGGTGGTGGTTAGCTAGCTGACGTGTAACTTTTATGAGACACCTCGTCTTCCTATTGATGGAGGGAAACTTTGAGAGAAATTATGAAACCTCGTAAAAATGTGCACGTTTACGGGAAATTTTTTGCCCTAGTTCTGCTATAAAGTGACTATGAGCATTGCTAGATGTACGGGAAGTTACAGGGAGCTTACAGGGCTGATGGGCTGTGATTGGCAGAGATTTAATTAGGAGGGCGGGTCCACCAGTGAAAATCAGGAGGGGCCAATTAGATGAGGCCACTAGTAGAAAATGGGGCAATGGTCCAGGCCGGGTCAGCCCATTAGTCCCGGTTCAGTCTAGAACCGGGACCAATGGGGGCATTGGACCCGATTCGTGAGTCCAGGGGGCCGGCCGGGCCACGTGGGCCATTGGTCCCGGTTCGTCTGGACCTTTTGGTCCCGGTTGGTGGGACGAACCGGGACCAATGGGCCTGGCTCCTGGCCCACCACCATTGGTCCCGGTTAGTGACCTGAACCGGGACCAAAGGCTGCCCTTTAGTCCCGGTTCATGCCACGAACCGTGACCAATGAGGTGCCTATATATACCCTCGCCCGCGAGCAGAGCACTCCAGTGCTCTGTTTTTCTCTGGCCGGCGAGGGGAGGGGTTTGTGTGGTGCTCTAGCTCACTTTCTATGCACAATGAGGTGTTTGATGAAATGCCCGAGCCACACTAGTTAAACTTTCTCCTCTCGAAGCTCGACCTCAAAGCTCCATTTTCCTCGAGATTTGTCTAGATTTAGCGGTCCGTCACGCCCCACCCCCGTCTTCACCGTCATCGATCACCCGCGCCGATCTCATCACCGACACCACCGTGGTGAGCCTCTTGTTCTTATCTTCTTTCTGAAAGGAAAAATATTCTTACTTGTATGTTTAGATAGATACTTGTATCATTTTCTTGCTTTTATTATTGCATCTTATATAGTGCGATGGTTTTGGTATCCGCCCCCGTCGGCCCTCGTCCTGTCTATGATTCGGATGTGGTATATATATTATCTTTATAACTATTGGTTCATTTATTGTTTATGAAAATTATGCGGACCAACGTGACATATATTTTATTTATCTAGGATGTATGTGAATCGGAAATTCCAACCGACCCTATTGTCGAGAGGTTAAATTTAGTTGAAGAAGAAAACAATTTCTTGAAGGAAAAAATAAAAAAAATTGAGGAGGAGAAGATGATATTGGAGTTGCATGTTGTGGATGTCGTCGATGATCACAAGATAAAGATGGATGCAATGCGCTTGAAGATTAGAAATATTAGAGAATATGCCATTCATACCGAGGCTTGGTATCACTATGCCGTTGGATCAATTGTTACCTTGGTTGCAATTATGATCGCCTTTTTTTTGCATTTAAATGTTTTACATAGTTTCAATGTATGGTTTAATTAATTAGATGCTCTGGAGAGCTATATGTTGTTAGATGAGAACTATGTATGTACTTTGGTTTTAATGTGATGATGAACTTCTATTAATTTAGACACTTAATTATATATAATGCACGCAGATGAACCGGCAATGGATGTACGGTGACAGACACACCTCCGAGTACATTAAGGGCGTCCATGAGTTTCTTGATGCGGCTGAGGCAAACCAGCAGAATGATTTTATGTATTGTCCATGCACTAAATGTGGGAATACGGTGTCTTACTCTAACCAGAAAATCCTTCACACCCACCCGCTTTACAAGGGTTTCATGCCACACTATAATGTTTGGACGAGGCACGGAGAAATAGGGGTTATGATGGAAGACGACGAAGAAGAAAAGTACGATGACAACTATGTGCCCCCTGAATACCGTGATGCTGCAACGGGGGGAGCTGGTGAAGATCAAGAGGAACCAGACAATGTGCCCAATGATGCTGCAATGGGTGAAGCTGCTGAAGATCAAGAGGAACCAGACGATGTGCCCGATGATGATGATCTCCGCCGGGTCATTATCGATGCAAGGACGCAATGCGAAAGTCAAAAGGAGAAACTGAAATTCGATCGCATGTTAGAGGATCACAAAAAAGGGTTGTGCCCCAATTGCGAAGATGGCAACACAAAGCTCGGTACCATACTAGAATTGCTGCAGTGGAAGGCAGAGAATGCTGTGCCTGACAAAGGATTTGAGAAGCTACTGAAAATATTGAAGAAGAAGCTTCCAAAGGATAACAAATTGCCCGACAGTACATACACAGCAAAGAAGGTCGTATGCCCTCTAGGATTGGAGGTGGAGAAGATACATGCATGCCCTAATGACTGCATCCTATACCGCGGTGCATACAAGGATCTGACCGCATGCCCGGTATGCGGTGCATTGCGGTATAAGATCAGACGAGATGACCCTGGTGATGTTCAGGCGAGCCCCACAGGAAGAGGGTTCCTGCGAAGGTGATGTGGTATGCTCCTATAATACCATGGTTGAAACGTCTGTTCAGAAACGGAAAGCATGCCAAGTCGATGCGATGGCACAGTGAGGACCGTAAGAAAGACGGGAAGTTGAGAGCACCCGCTGACGGGTCGCAGTGGAGAAAAATCGTGAGAAAGTATTGGGATGAGTTTGCAAAGGACCCAAGAAACGTATGGTTTGCTTTAAGCGCGGATGGCATTAATCCTTTCGGGGAGCAGAGCAGCAATCACAACACCTGGCCTATGACTCTATGTATGTATAACCTTCCTCCTTGGATGTGCATGAAGCGGAAGTTCATTATGATGCCAGTTCTCATCCAAGGCCCTAAGAAACCCGGCAACGACATTGATGTGTACCTTAGGCCATTAGTTGAAGAACTTTTACAGCTGTGGAATGGAAACGGTGTACATATGTGGGATGAGCACAGACAAGAGGAATTTAACCTAAAGGCGTTGCTGTTCGTGACCATCAACGATTGGCCCGCTCTCAGTAACCTTTCAGGACAGACAAACAAAGGATACCACGCATGCACACATTGTTTAGATGACACCGAAAGTATATACCTGGACAAATGCAGGAAGAATGTGTACCTGGGCCATCGTCGATTTCTTCCAACCAACCATCAATGTCGAAAGAAAGGCAAGCATTTCAAAGGCGAGGAAGATCACCGGAAGAAGCCCGCCATGCGTACCGGTGATCACGTACTTGCTATGGTCAATGATTTACACGTAATCTTTGGAAAGGGTCCCGGCGCACTAGCTGTTCCGAATGACGCTGAGGGACACGCACCCATGTGGAAGAAGAAATCTATATTTTGGGACCAACCCTACTGGAAAGACCTAGAGGTCCGCTCTTCAATCGACGTGATGCACGTGATGAAGAACCTTTGCGTGAACCTGCTAGGCTTCTTGGGCGTGTATGGAAAGACAAAAGATACACCTGAGGCACGGGAGGACCTGCAACGTTTGCACGAAAAAGACGGCATGCCTCCGAAGCAGTATGAAGGTCCTGCCAGCTATGCTCTTACGAAAGAAGAGAAAAAAATCTTCTTTGAATGCCTGCTCAGTATGAAGGTCCCGACTGGCTTCTCGTCGAATATAAAGGGAATAATAAATATGCCAAAGAAAAAGTTCCAGAACCTAAAGTCTCATGACTGCCACGTGATTATGACGCAACTGCTTCCGGTTGCATTGAGGGGGCTTCTATCGGAAAACGTCCGATTAGCCATTGTGAAGCTATGTGCATTCCCCAATGCAATCTCTCAGAAGGTGATCGATCCAGAAATCGTACCAAGGCTAAGGAGTGATGTGGCGCAATGTCTTGTCAGTTTCGAGTTGGTGTTCCCACCATCCTTCTTCAATATCATGACGCATGTCCTAGTTCATCTAGTCGACGAGATTGTCATCCTGGGGCCCGTATTTCTACACAATATGTTCCCCTTTGAGAGGTTCATGGGAGTCCTAAAGAAATATGTCCGTAATCGCGCTAGGCCAGAAGGAAGCATCTCCATGGGCCATCAAACAGAGGATGTCATCGGGTTTTGTGTTGACTTCATTCCTGGCCTTAAGAAGATAGGTCTCCCTAAATCGCGGTATGAGGGGAGACTGACTGGAAAAGGCACGCTAGGAGCGGACTCAATAATATGCAGGGACGGGCATTCTTGGTCTCAAGCACACTACACAGTTCTACAGAACTCTACCTTGGTGACCCCGTATGTCGATGAACACAAGAACAGTCTGCGCTCCAAACACCCGGAGCAGTGCGACGACTGGATTACATGTGAACACATTAGGACTTTCAGCAGTTGGTTGGAAGCACGTCTCAGAGGTGACAACACTGTTTGTGATGAGTTGTACTTGTTGTCCAGGAGACCATCTTTGACTGTATTGATTTACAAAGGATATGAGATAAATGGGAATACATTTTACACGATTGATCAAGAGCAAAAGAGCACCAACCAAAACAGCGGTGTCCGCTTTGATGCAACAACCGAGAAGGGAAAGGACACATATTATGGTTACATAGTGGACATATGGGAACTTGACTACGGACAAGATTTTAAGGTCCCTTTGTTTAAGTGCAAATGGGTCAATCTGTCAGGAGGCAGGGTACATGTAGACCCACAGTACGGAATGATAACAGTGGATCTGAAAAATCTTGGGTACACTGACGAACCGTTCGTCCTAGCCAATGATGTGGCACAGGTTATCTATGTGAAGGACATGTCTATCAGACCGAGAAAAAGAAAAGATAAGGAAGCGAATACATCATACGATGAGTCAAAGCGGCACATAGTTCTTTCAGAAAAAGGGACATCCTGGGAGTGGAGGGCAAGACAGACATGTCTGAAGATTATGAAAGGTTTCATGAAATTCCTCCCTTCAATGTCAAGGCTGACCCAAGCATCCTGATAAACGCTGAAGATTATCCATGGTTACGGCGCAATAAGCAAATGACACAAGCGAAGAAAAAGTGAAGACTTTCTCCCGCAACTATTATGATGATACCATGCCAAATTTGTAACAGACGAGTATGCTATGCCAACTTTTTCAGAGTTCATTTGAAAACTATGAATTTATGTCGAATTTTCTCTATAGGTGCATCTATGTTCAAATTTTAACTATTCAAATTTGAAAACTAATGGCACTAACAGAAAGTTTATAATTTTTCTAAAACTAATGGCACTAACAGAAAGTTTATAATTTTGCTGACCTAAAAGCAAAAGAAATTAAAAAATAAAGCAAAAAAAACAAAATAAATAATACAGAAAACAAAACAAAAAAACTGGAAAAAAATAAAAATAGCAACAATAAGTATTTTGTTGTAAGTAGAAATAAAATAAAATAAATAAAGCAACAAAGAAAACAAAAAAACAAAAAAAAGTGTTTTCAAATTTGAAAACTAATGGCACTAACAGAAAGTTTATAATTTTTCTAAAACTAAAAGCAAAAAGAATTAAAAAATAAAGCAAAAAACAAAAGAAAATAAATAATGCAGAAAACAGAACAAAAAAACTGGGAAAAATTAAATATAGCAACAATAAGTATTTTGTTGTAAGTAGAAACAAGAAAAACAAAAAAACAAAAAAAGTGCCACCTACTGGGCACCCACGGCCTGAATACGACTAGTAACCCTACCATGGGCCAGGATTCAGGCCCGTGGGAGGCCCAGTAGGCCCACAGGCACACATTGCACGGTTAGGCCCGAAAGCCTGCTTTAGAGAGGAGCTCGAGAGGGAAGGCCCACCGCATCTTATAAAAAGGTGTGGCTCCCTCTCAACTAGCGAGGTAGGACTAAACATTTGGGCGCGGGGCAGCACAAGGCCTTTGGTCCTGGTTGGTGGTACCAACCGGGACTAAAGGGGGGCATTAGTCCCGGTTCGTGGCACAAACCGGGACTAATGCCCCCCTTTAGTCCCGGTTGGTGCCACCAACCGGGACCAAAAGCCTCTTTTCAACAGCCCAAAGGGCGGGAAGCGACAACCTTTGGTCCCGGTTGGTGGCACCAACCGGGACTAAGGGGGGCATTAGTCCCGGTTTGTGCCACGAACCGGGACTAAAGGCTTTGCTATATAAGCAGCACTTAGCAGTTTCTCCAAAATCCATCCCTTTCTTCTCCGCCCGACGCCCGCTGCTCTGCCTCGTCGCCGTCGCCGCCGAGCCGTCAGGCTGCTCCACCTCATCATCGCCGCTGCCTCCGACGCCATCAGGCTGGTCCACCTCACCGTCGTCGCCGCCACCGACGCCATCAGGCTGCTCAACTTTGTCGTCGCCGCCGCCCTCGACGCCATCTGCCCCGACGCTGGCGCCGCTCCCCGCGCCCCGACGCCGCCCGCCGTGCTCCGCCACCCCTCTATGAGCACCTGCCTCGCGCCCCTGCCTTGCCTCGCTCCCGCGCCCCTGCCCTGCCCTGCCCCGCCGGCGCCACCACTTTTTTTATTAGTTTAATTTTTTTTCATATATATATAATGTATGTGTATGTATATATGAGAGAGGCGAGGAAGAAGGGGAAGAAGAGGGAGAAGAAGAGGAGAGGAAGAAGAGGAAGTCTTCTCCTCTATTCTTTCTTCTCTTTTTTTTCTTCTTCTTCTTCCTCTTTATTTTATCGGGAACGAGGGTCGTCGAGAGGTCGAGGAGCGGTAGAGGAGAAACCCTAAATAGAAAGTATCGTCGGTGTGAGATACATGTACCGTCGGTGTCAGACACTACACCCACATCCCACAAGTGGCGCGGGCTTCGACGCCCACGTCACTTGTGGGACGTGGATGTAGTGTCCGACACCGAAGGCCACATGTATCTCACACCCGCGATACTTGCTAGCTATTTAGGGTTTCCTCTATCGAAAAGAAGAGGAGAAATAAGTAAGAAGAAGAAAAAAGAAGAAAAAGAAGAGGAGAAGAAGAAAGGAATAGTGGAGAAGAAGAGAAAATAGAATATATTCTATTTTCTCTTTTCTCCACTATTCCTTTCTTCTTCTCCTCTTTTTTTTCTTCTTTTCTTCTTCTTCTTCTTCTTCTTCTTCTTCTTCTTCTTCTTCTTCTTCTTCTTCTTCTTCTTCTTCTTCTTCTTCTTAGCCGGAAGTAGAGAGAGGTTTCCTAGTGTCAAAGTATTGAAGAAATCCATGCCTTCATCATTAGCCGGAAGTAACCAGGGCATGTTGGTACGAAGTTCTGCAAAGTTTTTCTGGAATGGAGTCCGGATAGAATAATCCGCCTTTTGGTATGAATTCAGCAAAGGCCTTCCAAATAGCGATATTCGGAAGGCTCTTGCTGAACTTTGTACCAAAAAGCGAATTATCCTATCTGGGACTCCGTTCCAGAACAACTTTGAAGAGCTTCGTACCATCATGCACATGTTACTTTCGCCTAATGATGAAGACATGGTTTT
Organism: Triticum aestivum; assembly: GCF_018294505.1. Taxonomy (NCBI): domain Eukaryota; kingdom Viridiplantae; phylum Streptophyta; class Magnoliopsida; order Poales; family Poaceae; genus Triticum; species Triticum aestivum. The sequence goes on from NC_057800.1 coordinate 735,497,750, forward strand.
GTTGAATCCCTTGACACTAGGCAACCTCCCGACCCCTCGGCGATCCTATTGAGCATGAGAGGAATAAGAGGATGAAAAAAGAAGAGGAAGAAGAAAAATAAGAGGAGAAGAAAGAATAGAGGAGAAGATCTCCTCTATTCTTTCTTCTCCTCTTATTTTTCTTCTTCCTCCTCTTTTTTTTATCGGGAACGAGGGTCGTCGAGGGACATAGATGTAGTGTCGTCGTTGTCGATATATACCCCTCCCGATAGCTTACTATGATTAGCTAGCTAGTTCTACGTTTGCCACTAATATATCCATCTGTCATGTTTGAATAATAATTGCCATGTTGTAAATATTTGTAGAAACTATGGACACCGCCCGAGACGAAGCAAAAGAAGCGTTGTTGAGGGACATAATCGTAGAAGGAAGTGATGCCGTCTCGTTGTTTCTCAATGACACCGATGGTCTGGAAGGAGAGGGTGAAGAAGCTGGCTCCGGTGACCTAATGTCGGTGCAAGAAGAAGAACATGAGGACGGCTCCAGTGACCCAATGCCGGTGCAAGAAGGAGACCGTGATGACGGCTCCGATGACCGAACCGAGTCCGGCCAGGTATATATATTAGTTAAGCCTGTGCTGACTAGCTAATTGATGCATTCATTGTTTTGGTATGTACACATATTAATTAAGTCTTTGTTCTTTTTTCTAGCCCTCCGGATCGAGCACAACTGAGGTAAAGAGACGAGGCCTGAAGAAAAAGTTGAGCTCGGATGAAAGGTTTGAGATCATAGCAATCGCGCCCGACGGCCAACCGATTGAACCCATCCGAACAAAGAACGCATTTGTTGCTCAGTGCGGGGTTCTGGTTAGGGACAAGATCCCGATCAGCATCCAGCAATGGTTAAAGCCGGCTACAGAAGACCCTGAGGTGTCTTACGTCAATGATATGCAGAAAAATGATCTTTAGACTGAGCTGAAGTCAAATTTCACCCTACCGCCAGAGGATGATCCGGAGAAGCCAGTTAAAGAGCAATTAATCAAGTCTTTTGCTCTTAAGAGGATGGCAGACCTATTCAGGAGGTGGAAGAAAGAGCTGAATAGGTTTGTCGATAAAAAAGAGACACCAGAATTCAAGGGCAGATATGAGAAGATCAGAGATCACTGGCCCGCATTTATGGCCAACAAGACATCAGAAAGGAGTAAGAAGATGTCGGCGACAAATAAGATAAATGCTGCGAAGAAGAAGCTTCACCATCGCACGGGGTCAGGTGGCTACCTCGTAGCCCGGCCTAAGTGGGCCAAGCTTGAGAATGATCTGGTTGAAAAAGGGATCGAACCAGAGACAATGAACTGGCCAGACCGTTGCCGGACTTGGTTCTTCGGGGCTGACGGAACCTTGGACCCTATAACAGGGAAGTGCATTTGGACGGACGAGCAACTTGACATACCCTTGAAGAAGCTTCGGTACTATATCGCTGCAGCGCAGAAAGGGACGTTCCTTCCAGACAGAGAGAACGACGAGCTCATAAAGGCCCTCGGAAATCCTGAGCACTCTGGAAGGACACGAGGCACGCCAGGCTCCATGTCGTGGAAGGCTGGGTTTCCGGACGCAGGCGGTTACAAAAGCCACGAGAGGAGGAAAAAATTACAGCAGACCGGACTGCAGGCGCTGCACGCAAGGGTACAAGCGATAGTGGAACGAGAAGCAAATCGCAGGGAACGACTTGCCGAAGCTTCCTCTGAAGCTACCCTACCATCTCAGCGGAGAAGCAACATGGCTTCCACCGAGCTGCTTCAACCGGAACTTGTCTTGACGGCTCCTGCCAGCTATCCTGTGGATGCTATCACGGAGGCTCAAAATTGCCACCTTATGACGCAATGGATTAATATGAAGGTTAAGGCGGTTGTTGGCTCTGTTTTTCCTAATGAACCCGACGCAACTTTTCACTGCCGGCCGATTCCAGAAGGATATGCTAAGGTGATGGTGGATGAAATAACGGAGGGATTTGAGGACCTCCCGCTTGACCACCCTACCGGAGAAGGGGAGACTCGGCTGGGTTCTTCTCTGAAGACTCCATGCCTATGGCGGAAGGAGCTCATCAACCTTCCGAACTAGACGCCTCCGCCTCCTCCTCCTCCTCCGGCGAGTCAGGGCACTCCGCATCCTCCACCGCCTCCTCCTCCGGTGAGTGACGATCAGGGCCCTCGGCCGGCTCCTTCTTCGGCGCGTGGCGGCACTCCGCCTCCTTCTCCGCCTGTGCCGGCACGCCCGAGCAGCCAGCCTCCTCCTTCTCCGCCTCGTCAGCAAGGGCGGAAGAGACCGGCCGCCGCTCCGGCAGCTGCTCCGGCGCGTCGTAGTCCTTCTGCTCCGCCTCGTAAGAAAGTAAAGAAGACAGCCGCTCTGTCTGTTCGGCCGGCGTCTAGCAGTACAACCAAAGGCGGGAGGACATACAGATTCGGTCCTTCTCTGAAGAGTCCACATAAGTTACCATACGAGAGGACCCCGGAGGAGAACGCGAAGATCGCGCGAACCGAAGTGGACGACTGGTTTCAAGGGTTGAAAGCAAAGAGACATCCACCTCTGGAGGAGAAGGTAGATCCGGTGAAAGTGAAGCGCACTCTGGCTGCCCTGGCAAAACCACCCATGTCTCCGCTGAAAGGCAACTATGAGCGCATTATTGCAAAGACATGGGCCGAAGCGGAGCGGTCGGGAAGTACAGTCAGTGATCAAAGGCTGAAAGAACGACGAGCAGCTGAGAAACAAATTGCCCAGCTCGGCGAACAAGCGAAGCAATCGTGCCCCCCGCTCAAGGTGCCTAGCGACATCGTCGATCCGAGGATGGTGCCCGGTTATTGCAATGTTGACGATTACCTGCCCGACGATGTACATTATGATCCCATGGAGGTGCAGATACACTGATACGAGTACGGGAATCCTCTCGTCAAAGATGAAAAATCTTTAACAATGATGATGCGAAGATTGCATGATTGGTACTTAAAAATCTGCAGAGAGTCTGGGGGGAGGAGTACTTTGTATGCGAGAATTAAACCGGAGCATGACCTCGTTGGAATTGAACTGTTGCCTATTCCATTTGAGGAGTTCTATCAGTTTTTCAATCAATTGGCCCTTGATAAAACAACGGTCACCTGCTACAGTCTATAAGTACTACTACTTCTGTCATTAAGTCTCTCTATATAGCTCATCTCTTTCATTGCATGTATTTATAATTATCCTCACTATATTATGCAGATTGAAGATCGCCGAATTGAAGAAAAGACAAATCGGTGATATTGGGTTCGTTAACACATATCTCATAGATGCAACTGAGGTTGAACATCGTCCCAAAGATACCGAGGCCAACTTGCTACGATCATTCAAAATAAATGAAAACAAGGATATAATACTCTTTCCTTACAACTTCAAGTGAGTGTTACTGTCTTGTGCATATTCGGTTTCCCTTATATATTAGTCCAGGTTATAGTAATGTAATTGATAAGTTATGCATGCGTGCGCAGGTACCACTATATTCTCCTAGAGATTAGGCTTGAGCAGGGAGTAGTAACTGTCTTGGACTCTAAACGAAAAGATCCCCAGGAGTATGCGGACATGACTGAAATCCTCAAGAAGTAAGTTAAATCGATCATTATCCACCATATCAGCAACTTTGTTCATTTCCTAATATCAAGTAATTGTTTTCTTTGTCCGGCAGGGTTTGGAGAAAATTCACCAGAAAAGTTCTGGGACTGCCGAAGGAGTTGGAATTTGGACACCCGAAAGTAAGTACTATAGTAGTATGTTCCGCGCATCTCCTAGTGATTCAAGCGCTAGTTTCATCAATACCATTTAGCATTTTTGCTTATCCGTTTGATTGACCTCTATTTCTTGTAAAGTGGTTGTGGCAGGAACAAGGGAATGATTTCTGTGGATACTACGTCTGCGAGTCCATCCGCCACACGACCTGTGAGCGGGGCGGGTACTCTGACGAACAATATGAAGTGCGTAAATAACAATATTCACAATTTTATTTTATTACCGTCATTTGTGTTGAGTTTCATTCATATATATATATATATATATATATATATATATATATATATATATATTGACCCCCTTCTTCAAATTAGATGTTTCGGAAGCGAGATGAACTCCTAGCACCAGCTCGCATGCGAGCAATTCAAGAGGAATTGGCAGCATTCTTTCTTGACCACGTGATCGCTGAAGACGGAGAATACTATGTGGACCATGCGCCCGTATGATTATATATGTAAGAGATAATTATTGTATATATGTAGCCGGTAGTGTCGGATAGATATACGAGAACTTATTGTTCGATCAATCTCTCGGAGAAGGAGAGGTGGTCGATATCACTTCTCTCTGTATGCATATATGTTCATGCATGACGATCTTCTGTTTCCTTCGTTTGCTTACTAGCTAGCTAGCGTGTCTAGTCCTCTCTATACGTATGTATAGTACATAGCGTCGACCAAGCACGGACATAAGAGAGGACACTTCTCTCTATTAATTATAGCTAGCTAACACAATATATGAAACACCTAAATTAACCCCCCAAAACCCCCAACCCCCCCCCCCCCTTCAAAAAAAAAACAAAAACCCCAGCCACAGAAATGCTGACGCGTGGAGGCCTATTGGTCCCGGTTGGTGGAACCAACCGGGACCAAAGGCCCTCCTGCCTGGGCTCAGCGCGCAGGCCACGTGGAGGCCTATCTGTCCCGGTTCTGGTTAGAACCGGGACTAAAGGGTCAGGACATTAATAACGACCCTTTAGTCCCGGTTCTGGAATCGGGACAAAAGGCCCTTATGAACCGGGACAATAGGCCCGTTTTCTACTAGTGGGCCATGTTCTCTTCCAGTAAAGTCTTGTATCAATCGGCGTGTACGTCTAGTATTATTGAGTGACTATTTACTAAGAGGGTGCTTGGATACGTTTTAGTCTCATGACTAAAAGTAGTGAAACTAAAACTTGCTTGCCTCATCCATGCTTGGATCCAAATACTCCCTCCGTCACGGTTTAGAAGGCGCGCTTGGAAATTCTCTGGGACCTAGGTGGTTATCTATTGGTTGTGAGATGGGCTAAAAAAATAGCATTCACACTACGCATGCATATAGAAATAGTATATAAGAGTACTAATTAGCTACTAGAAATAAATGCAATGCGCCCTAAACCTTGTCTATTATGAAAACGCACGTAAATTTAACTATGCCTTCTAAACTGTGATGGAGGAAGTACTAAAGAACTAAAATCAAGTTAATGAGCATTTATTATCCTCCAAACCCTCCAATCCAGAACTAGTATATGTTAAAAGAGAGGAGTTAAATGAGGGGAGAGAACACTAACCCACATTTTAATAGGGGTACACTTGACTAAATTTTTTTAGTCTCAAGACTAGTTTTAGCCCCTCTTTAGTCAGGGGTGCTTGGAACTTTAGCCTTTTAAAGAGACTATTTTTAGTCAGACTAAAATAAGTCCCTTGGATCCAAGCACCCTCTAATACATAAACTATTTTGAATTTGCTAATTCTTATCTAGATGGGAACTAACTAAGTCTCATTTAACTGCTACATCATTTGATTAATAAAAAATATTAAATGCGCATGAATCTTCATGTAAAACCAAATTGTATAGATGTTGAATGAGACGGTTAAATCTCATCTAAATGAAAGCTAGCAACATCCTTAATATTTCTCATATTTCTCTGCATGCCTACGAAACATAGGCAGGCGGCCGGGTAAAAGTAGCTAGTAGCATGTTATAATTAGAGTGACGTGTATCCTATATCCTCGAACTATTTCAGAGATGTCATGTACGGACTTAAACTATGAAATCGTCATCCAAGTCCTTAGATTGCAATATGTGTGTCATCCAGGCCTTCAAACTATTTCAGAGGTGTCACACATACACACTTATTGCATTTCAGGGACCTTCGAGGACCTGTGTGATAGTTTTAATAGTTTGAGGACTTACATGACACCTCTGAAATACTTCAAGAACCTAAGATGCACTTCACCCTCCAAATTAGGTAGTACACCGATTGCACAACTTGTTGGTCAAATTTCAGAAGTTTAGGCAGAACTCAAGCACGCGAATAATCACAACGGGAACAGTTCTACTATATATTCTAGTCAAGTTTGGAAGCTGTATTATTTAGACCACACGCTAGTCGTTCACAGGGACCGCCGATTCCTTTCATAACAAACTAAACCTGAAGCGTGGAATCCTGAGGTTGACGCTGGGTTGGGGTTGCACCAAGCGTGGAATCCCTGGTAGCAGGCTTGTGGTTGGGGGACTGCACCAAGACGTCGCTCTGGAGATATTGATCTCACTAGGCCCGTCATCTTCTTCTGTATGCACATGGGACGGGTCAAGGTTTCCGGCCCGTCTCTATCCAATGCAAAATCCAGCCGTGTTTCTTCTGGATGCTACTGCGCGTTTGTTGCTGGAATTCCATGGCATGGCCTCAGAAATCTTGGCCTGATTGATGGCCCCAGGCGTGCAAGGGTGTCATCCTGCTCAAAGATATTGCGGTGGAATTTTGACGTGCATGCATCGATCACGATCCGTCGCGTTCCAGATCCAGCCGATCGAGCATTAACTAACAGCAGGCTTCTTGTGGAATAAGCACAGATCACGAGCACCGCAATATAGTACTGTATTTGGTTTCGTAAGAATTGGCCTTGTCCGGAAATACATGCATGCATGATGGACGCCTTTTCGAACCTAATTGATCCAGCTTTTTTTAAAGAAACTTTTACAACATATTGTATGGTTTCCTTTTACCACGTAGTTGTTGGGGTCCCTGATGTAGGAAAGCATGGCTTCTTCTGTTTTTTTTTTAAAAACGTTTGCTTTCATCCGGGTGATTTCTTCCCCCCGTAAACCGCTCTCTCTGATCGACACGTGTCACACTGGCCCCACGCACCGCTGTCCACTCTCCTTATCCCTTCGCACAACCCACAGGCCACACAAACCACGCCTTTTCCTCTGCTTCATCCCCTACCTTTTTTCTCTCGCATCTGGATTTCGCCATTTCTTCGCTTCGGCAGCTCGTGCCTCGCCGTCACACACAACCAACTGCTACAGGGAGGGGGGAGTGCTGCGGTGAAGTCACCAATGCATCATGGGGGTACTGTGATGGAGCTGCGACACGCGGAGGAGAGGGCGGAGGAGGAGGCACCCGCACTACCGGAATCAAGAGCTATGCCGGCCGTCGGCATAGGCCCAAACCCCGTCGGGATAGGCCTATGCCGACGGCGGCCGTAGGCATAGAGCCGTCGGCAACATATGCGTCGGCACATCCTGGATGAGCCGTCGGCAAAGAAAAGCCATCGGCGTAGCTGCCTATGCCGTCAGCTCTCCGTACGACCGTCGGCATAGCTTGATCGTCAGCTAACGGCGCCGTCGCTAAGTCCATCCAGTAAGTAGACGACATGTGGCGCTGATATGCCGACAGTTAAGCCGTCGGCATAGATTTAGGGATATGTCGATGGCGTAACCGTCGGCATATCAGAGCCACGTGTCCCCCTTTGGTTCGCCTCCTGGTAACCCACCTATGCCGACCGCAAAGCCGTAGGCATAGCTTGGAACATGTATGAAAAAAATGGCTGCCCGACAGCCAGTCAGCACGGTTAGCTGGCGAGCAGGGACAGCAACGCGCAAGTCGTGTGCGTCCAGAGGTCAGTCGTCATGCGGCTCCGACGAGCAGCGCTTCTTGCGGCTCCAATGAGCAGCGTGTTTTGCGGCTCCGGCGTCCAAGGTTTTCGGCGAGCAGCGCGTCCTGCGAGCAGAGCTCTGGCGACAGGCACCACGACTCCCTCGGCGATGCTGCTCGTCCACCTCGGACCTTGGTCGTTGTGGCCTAGGGTCCAGCGGGTCTCAGACCTCGCAGAGCTCGCTCGGCGCTCGGGCATCACGGCTCCCTCGATGCTGGAGGCGAACGGCCGGTGGGGCACCACGACTCCCACTGCGGTGGAGGCGAGCGGCCAAGGCGAACGGTCGGTGGGGCTCCACGGCTCCCTCGACGGTCGAGGCGTGCGGTAGGTGGGGGCAAGCGGCCATTGGGGCGCGATGGCGGTGGGGCCAGGCGGCGGCGGATCCGCAGGGACGAGCGGCGGCGCCGGCTTCGTCCGGTAGGGGCTCCAGCTAGAGACGAGCGAGAGAGACGAGCGAGAGAGGGACGAGAGAACTGTTGACACACGAACACGTCACGTGTACCCTCGACCTCGGGGGTGATGCACCACAGCTCACTCGAAGGAGACCCGACCGACAGCGCGATGCGCAAGACAGTCGACAGGCACTTTTGCAGACCCGAAAACCCCACACCCCCGGGAGGGACCCCGTCAGGGAGTGCGGCGGCTATGGGCTGCCCTAGGTCGATTCGCTCGCCCCTAGAGCCTCGGAATTCGCAGCTCTCAAACACGAAGAACAACGAAGAACGAGATAGAAAAACGATGGAGAGATAAAACGTAGATGAAAAAGTAGTATATTGATTTGTTCGATTGTGTGTTGTTCAATCGGCCGTCACCCCCAACATATATAAGAGGCGGCTGGACTTCCCGTACAAGTAAAGGATTCATCTAGGGTTTCCTTACAAGAAAAATTACATCAATTCACGTCCTAGAGTCCTAATTCTATTCCAACTCGGATTCAGTCTGAATCTGGCCCAAACTCTGTCTTCCTTCTTGCGCGGGCCGCCGGGCTTGCATATGATCTCCGATCGAGACGGCCCAAATATCAAACTTGTGCGCCTCGACGATACGAACAACTCTCATGTTGATCATTTTTTCAAATAAGGCCATCTTGAATACTTTTCGAGGTCATCTTTATCTTCCAGTCGAACTCGGTTTTGCAGTAGACTGGATTATCCGAGTCTCGTAGTGAATTTGTAGGCTATATAGTATCTCTGATGATGATGACTCCAAAATCAAAATTTACCGTCTTGATGATACGCACAACTTCTGTATTGAACACTTCTTCATCCAAGGTCATTTTGATAAACTTTCGAGCACATGTTCAATTTCACTCGGACTTGAGCTCATCCACTCGGATATTAGATACTTTCACTCGGATCGTCCGATTGGACTTTTTCACTCGGAAGACAATCTTTCACTCGGATGACTATATTTCCACTCGAATGACTATATTTCCACTCGGAAGGCACTATCTTATTTAATCGGCAAGTTTTCGTCCCGATGGTAATCTTTTCACTCGGAATATTTTCACCTGGACGACAATTTCACTCGGATGACTATATTTCCACTTGGATAATAATAAGTTCATCCGGTCAGCAAACTTCCACTCGACCGTACAATTTCACTCGACCGTAAACTTTCACTCGACCATAAACTTTCACTCGGATGATAAACTTTTCACTCGGATTTCCGACTGAAAACATAGCCCGATCTTGATTTGTCTCTCCAGGCCTCATATGATCTCGGATTGAGACGAATTATATATGAAAATCGATCGGCTCGACGAGACGAAACTTTTCCATGTTGAAGGTTTTTCGATTCAAGGCCGTATTGATGGCCGAATTACTCGCGCAACCTATTAGAAAAGTGTTTGGCACCTCGCGCCATATTTCCGTTGAGGTTCAGTCTGCAGTATATTGCCTCTAACTTTTGCATATGAACTCAGATTGAGATGATTTATATATCAAAATCGATTGCTTCAACGAGACAAAGACAATTACTTAAGAGTGCTCCTTCATCCGAGGTCATCTTGAAGACGTGATTGGCCAAAAACCACTCGCAACATTGAACTATGCCACTCGGAGTATAGTTTCGGTCCGTAAGATAAAGTCGAACGAATATAACCGAAACATCAAAGTGGTTCCACTCGGTGACGTGAATATTTTTATGCTGAAAACTCATTCACTCGAGACCATCTTCATTGCAATCTGTATCTTGCCAAAATCAGGTGTCAACACATGCCCCCCTGTTTTTCGGCAAAGCTTGCACGCCGAAAAACAATATGCATAGTGTTTGTTCTAAGGATGATATCAACACTCCATCGGCCATTTATTTTTCTCAGGGCGATAATTATGTATCGGCCATGTTTGTGCTAAGGGCGATAATCATATATCGGCCATTGCCCACTTAGGCTTCCTGCCACACACTCGGGTTGTACTTCTTCAAATATTTGCCATTGAGAGCTCGAGGTAACAATGCCCCTTGTATTGATTCCACCAAATATGAATTTTTGGGAACAACTCTTGTAATTCTAAAAGGACCTTCCCAACTTGGAGATCACTTCCCAAATTTTCTATCTCTTGAACCAATTGGCAGAATCACTTTCCAAACGAGATCACCAACTTGAAAATTCTTCAACTTGACTTTCTTATTGTAAGCCCTTGCCACCCTCAACTTATCTCTCTCTATGGCATTCAAAGCAACCAAACGTTTATCAGCAACCTCACCAATATTATCCATCATCAAGTTATAGAAGTCTATTGCCGATAAATCATTTTCTTTGGCTATTCTCAAAGCATTCAAATTTACTTCCACCGGTAAAACAACCTCCTGACCATATACTAGCTCATATGGAGTCACTTTCGTAGCACCATGCCTTGAGATTCTATGTGTCCATAATGCCTCAGACAACAAGTCATGCCATCTCCTTGGATTATCCTCAATCTTCTTCTTGATGAGCTTGATTAAAATTTTATTGCTAGACTCAGCTTGTCCATTAGCTTGGGCATAATATGGAGAGGAATTGAGAAACTTTATGTTATAAGATTCGGCAAACTCTCTGACTTGGTGTGACATGAAAGATGAACCTTGATCTGTAGTTAACGTTTGAGGAATACCGAATCTATGAATAATGTGCTCGGTTATGAATTGAATTACCTCCGTATGCGTCATGTTCTTGAGAGGTACTGCTTCAGACCATTTAGTGAAATAATCGGTTGCCACCAATACGAACCGATGCCCTTTTGAGGAAGACGGATGGATTTGTCCAATGAAATCTAAACCCCAACCTCTGAAAGGCCACGGTTTGATAATAGGATGTAACATAGCAGCAGGAGCCAATTGAATATCACCAAACTTTTGACAAGCTTCACACCCCTTATAATATCTGAAGCAATCATTAATCATAGTCGGCCAATAAAACCCAGCACGTCGCAATAACCATTTCATCTTGGGAGCCGACTGGTGAGTGCCACAAATACCTTCATGTACTTCTCCCATAGCAACTCTTGCCTGGTCCTCGTCCAAACACTTTAGAAGAACATCATCGACGGTTCGGCGATAAAGACCATCATCTCTCATTGTATACTTGAAAGCCATACGCCGAACAACCCTGTCCACCCTTTCACTCGGATTGCACAAGTAATCAACAATGGGCTTCCTCCAGTCGGGATTGTCACCTGCACTAGACTTTTTGTTAATGGCCGAATCAGTGGGTTCAGGTTCGGCCTCTCCCATATTGGCAAGACAAGACATCGGTCTTTGAGAGATATGAAACATGCCATGATCAACATGATATCCGGATGCTTGTTGTGCCAATTCATTTGCTTTCCAATTGTCATGTCTAGATATATGAGCAATGCTAAAGCAATCCAAAGTAGAAATTATATCTAGACATCTATCAAGATAAACATTAAGTGATTCGTCCAAACACTGAAAGACTTTGGATATTTGCTGCACCACTAGTAACGAATCACCATAAGCCTCAATATGTGTAGCACCTATAGCAAGTAACATCTCTAGGCCGAATAACAATGCTTCATATTCGGCTTGATTGTTTGTGCAAAAATATTCTAAGCGGCATGAGGCTTCAAAAACAGCACCATGAGGAGATATATAAACAATACCAACACCTTGGCCATTGCTACAAACTGAACCATCAAAGTATAATCTCCATGGTACTAATGAAACAAGGTTCATATCAACATCATGCTTGTTATTAATCCGATGTTCAACAATGAAATTAGCAACAATTTGGCCTTTCATGGATTTTAGAGATTCATAAGCCAAATCATATTCAATCAAAGCATAAGCCCACTTGCCAATTCTACCACTAAGAATTGGCCTATGCAACATGTATTTAATGACATCGGTTTGACAAGCTACTACACAAACACTCGGCACTAAATAATGTCTCAGTTTTGTGCAAGCATAATATAAGCATAGACATAATTTATCAATAAATGTATACCTTGTCTCTGCGTCCAATAAATGGCAGCTCAAATAAGTGACGGCATGCTCTTTTCCTTCGGTCTCTTGAGTTAGAACAGCACCAATAACTCCTTCCTCTGCTGCAATGTAAAGTCTGAAGGGTTCCCTATGCTTGGGTGCTTTCATCACCGGAGGAGTGCACAAATAATTCTTGATCATATCAAATGCTTCTTGCTGTTTTGCCCCCCAAGTGAAATCAGCATCATTCTTTAACCGAAGGATAGGAGTAAATGCATCAACTTTCCCTGATAGATTAGCTATGAACCTTCTCAAATAATTGACCTTGCCAAGGAACTTTTGCATATCTCTCTTGCATGTTGGAGCCTCCACCTTCTGTATAGCCTCTATCTTTTTGGGATCAATCTCTATACCATCTTCATGAATAATGAAACCCAAAAACTTGCCAGCTGACACGCCGAAAGCACACTTCAAAGGATTCATTTTCAATCCATACTTTTTCATTCTTTCAAAAGCTAAACGCAAATCGGCCAAGTGAGATTCAAAAGCATCCGATTTGACAACAATATCATCAATATAAACTTCAAGTATGACACCGAGTAAATCATGAAAAATCAAATTCATAGCCCTTTGATACGTGGCGCCAGCATTTTTTAATCCGAATGTCATCACTGTCCACTCGAATAAACCAAGGAAACCAGGACATCGGAAAGCCGTTTTGTACATGTCCTCTTCGGCCATAAAAATTTGATTGTATCCGGCATTACCATCTAGAAAGCTAATAACCTTATGTCCAGAAGCATCATTAATAAGCATATCGGCTATTGGCATAGGATACTCATCTTTGGGTGTAGCCCTATTCAAATCTCTGAAATCAATGCACACCCTCAACTTGCCAGATCCTTTCTTCTCTACTGGGACAATGTTAGAAATCCACTCGGCATACCTACAAGGTCGAATGAAATTAGCTTCAAGCAGTCGACCGATCTCTTCCTTGATCCGGTCATATGTTTTCGGATTAAATTTTCTGGCCGACTGTTTATAAGGTCTAAAACCGGCCTTTATAGGCAACCGATGTTCCACTAGCTCTCGGCTTAACCCTGGCATCTCATGATATTCCCATGCAAAGCAACAAACATATTCTTTCAGTAGCTCGATTAACTTAGCCTTACAATCGGCTTTCAAATTTTTGTTTATAAATGTCGGTCGAGTGACTGAACCATCTCCAATATCTACCTCTTCTAACGGATCGGCTGATGTAAAACCTTGTCCAAGTTTATCCATGTCATCCAACTCCTCTATAGACTCATACATATCGTTCTCATTGGACCGATACTTTACAAGACGTTTTTGTAACCACTCGGAATTAGGATCCATTTAAACATATCATACCTTGGAGCCGATTGCATTCACTCGGCTTTAAAGAGACGGGCACAAAACCATTCTTGGTTGCGCTGAGAAAATCAAATTCTGATAAGTCACGTCCCGTCAAGCAAGTAGCATTGGGATGTTGCCAATCCACCGATGCATCGGCCAAAGCAACACAGGCCGAGTTATCCGCGTGAATAACTTCCACTTCATCATCAACCCACTGAATCAAAAACTGGTGCATAGTGGATGGCACGCACTGGTTTGCATGAACCCAATCACGGCCTAGTATGACGTTGTAGTTACCTTGCACCTCAGCGACAAAGAATGCAGTAGCCAAAGTTTTTGCTTCCGACTGTAAGCTCCACATACATCACACCTTTGGCTTCAGTTTTCTCTTTGCCTTCAAATCCATTGAGCACCATATTGGTCTTGATCAATTCTTCATCAGGCAAACCCAATCTCTTGAAGACCGAATAGGGCATAAGATTTACCACAGCACCACCATCAACAAGCATCCGAGTGAGCGGCGACCCATTGATATGACCTCTGAGATATAATGGTTTAAGATGCGTTACTGGTTCTTTTGGCTTCTCGAATATTGCGTTTTTAGGGCCAAAATCCAGCTGAGCCACCTCCCCTTCTTCATCTACAGCACGAAACTCAGCAGGTAAGTAGTACACCATATTGATATCCATACCTTCATGAACCGGCGTAGACTCATAGTCCAACATATCAGCCTCCTCCTCGAGTGCATCCACCGATTCTGAAATTTGTCCGAGTGATGGATAAGTAAGAAGTGTCGCAGACGATGTCATATCTGTTGCATCGTCCTCCTTTGGTGATGTAGGTATTGCTGTGATAGATGTAGAAGCTGTGTATCTTGTATTTGTTTAGGCCTCCACACTTGTTTTGGTGGAACCATGGGTCGAGTGTCATTGAACAACTTATCCCTTTGTTTCTCGGCCTCCTGTTCTGCCATCTCTCGACTCCTTAACCTCTGTAGTTTCCTCTTTTGTGTCTTTGTTAGCCCTGGAGGACACCACTTTGGCTGAGTGTATTTAGGATCTCTCGTTTTTACTCGGCTGGTGCTTGCTTTATGGTCATTAGCCGAGTGCTTTGGTGCGATAGCAAGTATCGGCTCAGTCGGATTGCTATGCACAATCGACTGCTGTATGGCGAATGTTTCGGTGCCCAAGATAAGTGAGTCGGCATCCATTTTCTCCTTGCCTTTTCCCGACTCAACTGCTGCAACACTTGGTGATTTAACACGCCATTCTTTTCGACTTTCCAGATGCATGAAATTTCCACTCGGGCACACCTTTTTACTCTAATGGAATCCACTCGGATGGATAACACTCGGATGGAATTCAGTCGGATGGAATCTACTCGGCCACATTTTTTCACTCGGATAGCTTCCACCTGGGTGCATTCTTACACTCGGATAATTTCCATCCGGTCGCATGTTTTGACCAGCCGACCGATAGTTACCGATGTTCAGTCGACCATTATATGAGTACTCAAGTCGATCCCAAACAGTTTGCCTTTGCTCTTCTAGAAACAACGCCTTTGGTCCACTCGGTTTCATATACTGACTGAACATATTATCTGATGGTGACCTTGGTCGCTTCAGGTATGATGGCCAGTTAGAGCTGGGACCAGCCGACTGATTAGCATATTTGGATAGCAACATATCAAAAGTTGGCTTGATCCGCTTGCATTGCACTTTAGCTTCATTCCTCTTCCACTTGCCAACTTCTGGACTCTTGGGTTTGACAAATTTAACTCGAGTATTTTCTTGCACTTGCGGTTTCCCCCCGAGTGTAGGATTCTTGATGGTGATTTTGATTACTTCCTTGCCATCGGGCTGCTTATCAAGCACAACCTGTCTCCCCAAGACCTTGTTGTCCTCCTTGTCTTTCCTGGGCTCACCAACAATGACATTAGCTTTATTAGCAGATTCGGCTACCTCCGGCCGAATGAGTAGCTTCTTCCCCTCCAAATCCATGGTATTCATTGGAAAAGGTTGTTTATCAACTTGCATCTCAGAAAAGTTCAATCGTCCATCATTAATGGCCGATTGTATCTGTCGTCGAAAAACATTGCAATCGTTAGTAGCATGAGAAAAAGAATTATGATACTTGCAATAAGCACGCCGTTTTAGCTCTTCAAACGGCGGTAAAGTATGAGATATTCTAATAATCTTAGCCTGCAGCAAAGCATCAAATATTCTATCACACTTAGCAATGTTAAAAGTAAACTTCATCTCTTCATCACGATTCTTATGAATCGGTTTCAGATCATTGCAAGTAAAGGGTTTGGCCTTAGATGGCCAAACAAATTCAGTAGCAAAAACATCACCCTCATCGTCCGAGTGATCACTATCATATTCCACCATATTCATCTTTGGACGATCGGCTTTGTATCTATGCACTTCTTTGAGATCTTTGCTTTGGCTTTCCTGAGCCAAAGCCCTTTGTAAGACTTGGTTGATATTTAAGAACTCATAACCTTCCAGCTTTTCTCTAATGGGAGTTCTCAAACCACTCAGCACTAGGTATGCCAAGTCTCTCTCGGTTATCACCAAACTAAAACACCGGTTTTTTGTTTCTCTGAATCTCTTGACGTAATCGGAGACCGATTCATCATGCTTCTGTTTAACCGATGTTAGATGTGATAACTTGAGTTCATTGTCGCCTCTATAAAAGTGATCATGAAATTTCTGCTCTAGCTGCGACCAAACCCGAATGGAACCATGTGGTAAAGAAGAAAACCATGAAAATGCAGTACCAGTTAAAGATAAAGGAAACAAACGCACTTTCAACTCATTTAGTGAGCCCGCTTCACCTAGTTGTGCTAAGTATTGACTAACATGCTCCCATGTGGTTTTTGTGCCCTCTCCATTGAACTTAACAAAATCTGGAATCTTATATCCTGGAGGGCACTGGATGGCATCAAAGTACTCGGGGTATGGCTTTTGGTAAATCCGATTCCGAGGTAACTCAACTCCAAAATTTTCTCGAAGCATCTTAGCCATCTCCTCTCTAAGATTAGCTAGACCATCATCCATAGTGGACGATGCAGCTTGTGGCAGTGGCATAGAAGGAGTAGGGTTGCTAGTTGTGGGTAGGAATTGTGGCATGTATGTCGACCCATAATTTGGTAGTGGTCGAGTGGTTGTAGCTGTAGGTAGAGTTTGGTTCGGCGTTGCCACCGAACCTGTCATGCTCATAATAGGATTAATGGGTGTAGCCACAATCTGATTTGTTTGGGTAGGATAATAAGTCATCGGCACGGGAGGCGCCGATGCAATAGGTAAAGCCAGATTAGGGTTTTGCACACTAGCAGCTACACCATTATTACCACTAGACGATTGAGATATATTCTTCTGAGCATTAGTATTTTCTATAAAAGTTTGATAGACTAGATTGTTACCATCAGCAATACGACTTTCAATCTCAGCCCACTGCTCAGGAGAAAAGGCAGTACTTACAGAGGGTTTAACCTGCTCGGCTTGAAGAGGAGGGAACTTGATTTCTTCAATCGGAGTGATGTTGCCTTGGCGATCCTTCTTGAACTTTGCAAGGAACTCCTGCAAGTCCTTCTCCTCGCGCGCCTTCTTGTACTCCTCATAAACTTGGCGATGATCGGCCGATATCTCATCAAGACTGGGCTTAATGATGTTATCGGCGTCTACCTCAGATGGCTTGGGAATATCAGACATGGTGGATGATGACGATTGATCTTCGTTCCCCAGCGGAGTCGCCAAAAAGTGTGTTGACACACGAACACGTCACGTGTACCCTCGACGCCGGGGGTGATGCACCGCAGCTCACGTCGAAGGAGACCCGACCGACAGCGCGATACGCAAGACAGTCGACGGGCGCTTTTGCAGACCCGAAAACCCCACACCCCCGGGAGGGACCCCGTCAGGGAGTGCGGCGGCTATGGGCTGCCCTAGGTCGATTCGCTCGCCCCTAGAGCCTCGGAATTCGCAGCTCTCAAACACGAAGAACAGCGAAGAACGAGATAGAAAAACGGTGGAGAGATAAAACGTAGATGAAAAAGTAGTATATTGATTTGTTCGATTGTGTGTTGTTCAATCGGCCGTCACCCCCAACATATATAAGAGGCGGCTGGACTTCCCGTACAAGTAAAGGATTCATCTAGGCTTTCCTTACAAGAAAAATTACATCAATTCACGTCCTAGAGTCCTAATTCTATTCCAACTCGGATTCAGTCTGAATCTGGCCCAAACTCTGTCTTCCTTCTTGCGCGGGCCGCCGGGCTTGCATATGATCTCCGATCGAGACGGCCCAAATATCAAACTTGTGCGCCTCGACGATACGAACAACTCTCATGTTGATCATTTTTTCAAATAAGGCCATCTTGAATACTTTTCGAGGTCATCTTTATCTTCCAGTCGGACTCGGTTTTGCAGTAGACTGGATTATCCGAGTCTCGTACTGAATTTGTAGGCTATATATTATCTCTGATGATGATGACTCCAAAATCAAAATTTACCGTCTTGATGATACGCACAACTTCTGTATTGAACACTTCTTCATCCAAGGTCATTTTGATAAACTTTCGAGCACATGTTCAATTTCACTCGGACTTGAGCTCATCCACTCGGATATTAGATACTTTCACTCGGATCGTCCGATTGGACTTTTTCACTCGGAAGACAATCTTTCACTCAGATGACTATATTTCCACTCGGATGACTATATTTCCACCCGGATGACTATATTTCCACTCGGAAGGCACTATCTTATTCAATCGGCAAGTTTTCATCCCGATGGTAATCTTTTCACTCGGAATATTTTCACCTGGACGACAATTTCACTCGGATGATCATATTTTCACTCGGATGACTATATTTCCACTTGGATAATAATAAGTTCATCCGGTCAGCAAACTTTCACTCGACCGTATAATTTCACTCGACCGTAAACTTTCACTCGACCATAAACTTTCACTCGGATGGTAAACTTTTCACTCGGATTTCCGACTGAAAACATAGCCCGATCTGGATTTGTCTCTCCAGGCCTCATATGATCTCGGATTGAGACGAATTATATATGAAAATCGATCGGCTCGACGAGACGAAACTTTTCCATGTTGAAGGTTTTTCGATTCAAGGCCGTATTGATGTCCGAATTACTCGCGCAAGCTATCAGGCAAGTGTTTGGCACCTCGCGCCATATTTCCGTTGAGGTTCAGTCTGCAGTATATTGCCTCTAACTTTTGCATATGAACTCGGATTGAGATGATTTATATATCAAAATCGATTGCTTCGACGAGACGAAGACAGTTACTTAAGAGTGCTCCTTCATCCGAGGTCATCTTGAAGACGTGATTGGCCAAAAACCACTCGGAACATTGAACTATGCCACTCGGAGTATAGTTTCGGTCCGTAAGATAAAGTCGAATGAATATAACCGAAACATCAAAGTGGTTCCACTCGGTGACGTGAATATTTTTATGCTGAAAACTCATTCACTCGAGACCATCTTCATTGCAATCTGTATCTTGCCAAAATCAGGTGTCAACAAGAACGAAAGAGAGAGAGAGAGAGAGAGAGAGAGAGAGAGAGAGAGAGAGAGAGCGATCGAGGGGAGAGGATAACGTGCGGTGGAACGTGGGGTGGGGCATGCGCCCAGACATCCACGTCACTGATCCGCATGACTGGGTGGTCATCCAATAGGAAGTCTTCATTTTTTTGTGCTTCTTTACATTTTTGTTTTGCTAGATTTAGTAGGGTTTTTTTATGAAATCTTTTCAAACTTTTTCCACACCCTCTATGAATCATAAAGTGATATCCTGCCAAATTTCATGTTTTTCAAGATTTTTAGAAATTTTTAGAATTAAAAAGACGATAAACTCATTTTGCCTACAATTATTTGGGAAATTGTACGTAAAATGGTTTGTAAAATCATATATGATATCTTTGGGATATGTGTAGGCCTAGTGCAACCAAAGGAGGGGTAGGCCCCATCACCAGGGGGCGAATGTACCTCGGCGGCATGTTGGGTCTAACCATTAATATCCATGGAAAATCATACGATACCGGAAATCCTTGGGACCAGGCATGGTGTCTTCATATGGCCCTCTTAGGTGTGGTAAAAGTTTGAGCTCATTTCGCTGGAGCCTGATCGGAGGCTGCTTGTAAACTACAACATCTCTGAGGTAGTATCTCGCTATCGAGAGAGAACATGTCCGGTTTGTGAAGAAAGTGCGCTTCACGTTGCTCCGTTGACCTCGAAACTTCTCGTGCTCTCAAAGGGGGCCATTGCATAACACGTGCCAGGACATGGCATTTTTCAGGCCCGCCTGCAATATTTGAGACATTTATTGCATCCGTAGGGTTCGGTGCGATAAATTGCAGATCTGCACAGCGGTCACCTAAAATGATGTCCATAAGTGGTTTGTAAAATCATGTATGATGTCTTTGGGGTATGTGTAGACCTAGTGCAACCAAAGGAGGGGTTGGCCCCATCATCGGGGGGGGGGGGGGGAATGTACCTCGGCGGCATGCTGGATCTAGCCGTTATTATCCACAGAAAATCATACAATGCCGGATATCCTCAGGACCTGGCATGGTGTCATCATATGGCCCTTGCAGGGTGTGCTAAAAGTTTGAGCGCATTTCGCAGGAGCCTGGCCGGAGGCCGCTTGTAAACTGCACCATCTCCGATGTAGTATCCGGCTATCGAGAGAATTTGTCCGGTTTGTGAAGGAAGTCCACTTCACGTTGCTCCGTTGACCTCGAAACTTCTTGTACTCTCAAAGGGGTCCATTGCATGACACGTGCCAGGATATGGCATTTTTCAGGCGCGCCTACAATATTTGAGACATTTATTGCATTCGTAGGGTTTCAATGCGGGAAATTGCAGATATGCATGGCACCACACCCCAGAGCCACGTATTGCCTCTTCAGACATGCCACCACAACTTAAGACATATATGAGGACCCAGTGCGATGGTTTGGTGGCATTGCTACCCCCTCCCTAAGGCCCCCGGCCGGCCTGACACTGGACTAGTTGACCAAGAGAACTATGCATTTGGTTTTCTCCGGACGGGCTTTGACCAATGGACTTCTCCACCTGGTTGTGATAGGTCAGCCCATGGGAAGACTCCAGAACAAGGTCCGAGGCCTACCCACCACAAGATTCCCTCTGCGTCGACCCGAAGCAGACGTTTCCCCCTTCCAAGTGTCGGCGGCAGCGCCATCCATGAAGGGGGTCACACTTTGGAGCCATGCGCCAGGTGTTTGCACTTTCCGCCACACTTCCAGGCATGTAAGAGGACCCAACGCAATATTTGGTGGCATAGCTAGCCCCCAAAGGCCACCGACCACACTCGTAGACACGCGAAGAACAATACGTAGCGGGGGATGTTTGCGCATACACCTGCATCTTTAAAAAATATAAGAAATTGCCATGCATCTTATATGACATGTCGCTACACTGTGTAAAAAATTCATGAGTTTATCACGCTCCGAGTGTTCAGAAATATTCATGCAACACCAAAACTGTAGAACGTTACTTCAGTGTCAACGCCGTTCGTGAGGGGGGCCACACCACGGAGCCGCGTATTGGCTCTTCAGACATGCCACCACAACTTAAGACATGTATGAGGACCCGGTGCGATGGTTCGGTGGCATTGCTACCCTCTAAGGCCCCCAGCCGGTCTAACCCTGGACTAGTTGACCAGGAGATCTACGGCTTTGACTTTCGCTAGACGGGCTTTGACCAATGGAGTTCTCCACCTTGTTGTGATAGGTCAGCCCTTGGAAAGACTCCAAAACAAGGTCCACGCCCTACCGACCACAAGACTGCCTCCGCGTCGACCCGACATGGACATTTCCCCCCTGCAAGTGTTGGCGGCAGCGCGTCCATGAAGTGGTCACACTCCGGAGCCGCCGTCCTTTCAAGATTCTGATAAAAAAACATATGAAATTCAAAATCGATGCAAGTATCAATTACTTGTGATTTTAATAAATTACTAGTGCCGAAATTTGTGGAATTTCAAGAAATACAACATCTATATAACTAAATTGTTGAACTTTCACCACCTAGACCATGAAAATCCCCCTGTGCTGCTGGAATTGACAACAACAAAACCATGTTTTCTGCCCTGATGCATATGAAATGAAACATATGCCCAATATTTCATACCGATCAATGTGCTGATCTCCAAGGAGGGTTCGCCGAGGGCGCAGGAGGCAGTGTAAAAAAACATGAAAAATCAAATGCTTCCCCCTTTAGTATTGTTATTACTTATTATAAGTACCTACACACAAAAGTACATGAGGTCACATTTCCAACTTGCTCAAAAACAAAAACATACCGGATATACATAATGTATGGAAAATTCTACCCCAAATCGATATATAATTTGTGGATGTTTAAGTTTAGATAAGTCAGATTTAAATTAATCAAATTCTAACATTTAACAAATAAAAATAATTTAAAAGAAAAAAATATATGCCTAAGGCAAGGCCGTCGGCATAGTTTTGATAAGTCAGATTTAAATTAATCAAATTTTAATTTTTAAATATAAAAAATAAAAAATCATATAATATCTATGCCTACGGCAAGGCCATCGGCATAGTATTGCCATGTGGCAGTTCCTGGAAAAAATAACAAATAAAACATATGCCGACAGCCGCCGTCAGGGCCGTCAGCATAGATTTGGCGGTGTTAGGCTGCTGTCTGAGACCAGGTCGCCAGGGCCACCTATATGCCAACGGCCTCACTGTACCGACGGCTGCCGTCTCCGTAGGTGGAGGTATGCCGACGGCCTTTCTATGCCTACGGCTGCCGTCGGCATAGTCTGAGGTATGACGACGGCCTTTCTACGCCTACGACGTTCCCTAGGCCATCGGCTTAGCTCCATCTATGCCGACAGCAACCGTCGGCATAGAGTAGGCCGTCGGGGTAGCCATTTATTCTGGTAGTGCCGGTGCTGCGATGGAGCACCGCTGCGCTGGTGGCGGCGTGACATTGAAGCTAAGCTTCGCCGGCGGCCAATCGGGGGTGCTGCAATGGGAGATGCGACGGAAGCCAGTGCTGCAATGGAGGAACACCCGCACGGTGGGGCGCTGCAATGAAGCATGCGGCGACCATCGGGTGCATGTAGCAATGTCGCGCCGGTGGCGGTGCTGCACTAAAGCTTAGTCGGCGGCCATGCGATGGGGGGCTGCAGTGAAACATATGCCACGGCCGTCGGGGTGCTATGAAGGAGCACGGCTGTGCCGGTGGCGACGCTGCACTGAAGCTTCGCCGGCGGCCATGGATCCTGCAACGGGAGGTGCGACGGCAGCCGCGCGGTGGGGAGCTGCAGTGAAGCATGTAGCGGCCGTCTAGGTGCTGCTATGGAGGGCCGCCTTGGCTTCAATGAAGCTTCGTTGGAGACGTCGTCGGCGTTGCGTCAATGCTTTTTTGTGCTTGGTGTTGCCATGGCCATGGCTGCAATGAAGCAGCATGCCTGTGCTATATGCCGGAGCTCCCGGAGTGCTGCACGGTGATGCAGTGGTTGGTGGCGGCTCTTGGAACTGTGTTGCATCGCTTCCGACGACTCCGGTGCCACGAGGCCGCACGACGGATGTGCGAGGATGGGTGCTGTGTTGCTCTAATGAAAGGGATCAGACGAGGAAAGTGAGGCGAGGCTGTGTTGCTTGGTTCAAATGGCCACTTAGCGCTAGATTGGACGGCTACCCAGACGGATGATTAGAAATCATCCGGCTGATTTGTCGCAGCCCTTTTTTTTCATGGTAATACGTGTCTAATTCATATCATAAAGAACAAAGTCTGATAAAGAACAAAGTGCAAGTCACGCAAGGACCAACATGACAATATTAAAAAGATAACAGAACATCTCTAAGCTTGACACCAGCGCCCGTCACCTGCCTCCGGCACCACCACTGCAGCCACCGAAGAAAAGAATAACGGATCACCTCCTCACCCCAGCTTGACGCGGCTCCATCACTGATATGCAACTTTGCAGACCTCCACTGTGGCTCCCCAAAAATGAAGCCATTGCTGTTGAATTAATCAGACCGGGGCAACACCCCGGATGCGCCCGTCAAACTCCAGATATGGCACCCCACCACGACTAAGACGCCAAAGAAGGAAACCGTACCTGCCATTCACGAACCACGAACCTAGTAGACGTTTCGTCTTCCAGATGTTGTCGATGACCACAATCTGCATTCGCTCCTGGACTACCTCCCAAGCTCCGCGCCGACGCTGGAGCAAACGCTGTCGCAACGGCGAAGCCCGATGACACGGGTCCACCACGAGGATGCAGCCGCCGCCATGCCATCCTTGCTTGAACAAACTAGTTTCTAAATCCATCCCCAACCATAGAACCGATGACCTCGTCAGGGAAGGATCCGAAGAATCTTTATTCAGCGCCACCATCGTCGTCGCCGAAGCCAAGACGATGAACAACCTAAATACCTAGACTACAAGGGAGTAAAAATGATTCACATGCGTGGATCTGGTGACCCCCCTCCCCCCCTACCACTGACGACCGAGGTCACCGACGGAGGGGAGCCGCCGGAGGACGGCGCTGAAGATGGCCTCCTGGCGGCGGCTAGGGTTCCAGAAAAGCATGGCTTCTCATGGTCTCATGTGGGTAGTGAATTTTTGTATTTCTTTCCTTCTTAAATTTATTATTGTTTTGTTGAGGAATACAATACTACTTTCTTAATATATACAATACATAGACATATACGAAAATGATCGCCTACTATTCTGTTTGTCTTA
Source organism: Triticum aestivum (assembly GCF_018294505.1). NCBI lineage: Eukaryota > Viridiplantae > Streptophyta > Magnoliopsida > Poales > Poaceae > Triticum > Triticum aestivum. The sequence goes on from NC_057800.1 coordinate 735,522,029, forward strand.
CTAGCGGTTGCAACCGGCATTTCTCCATAGCGAAGCACAAGTGTTCGCAACGCGGCCATCATTGGCGACCACAGGGAAGAAGATAAGCAACGACATGTGTGGAGTGCGGTGTCAAAATAAAGGATGCTGACTTGGGGGAATTGGGGAAGGGGGTGTTCATGAGCGATATGATTACTGGGATAAGAGTGTTTTAAGTTCTTTTCTCTCCCGTTGCAAAGTACGTACATGTTTTCTAGAATAAATACCTTAAAAAAAGATGCTATTACCCAACCATCACACTCATCATAGCTCCAAGGGGAAAGCATGATGAAAAATCCCATGTTACATAGAACACTACTTTTTTTAGGCAAACTCACAAGCTTATTAAGACGTCACAACGTTTATACGGACAAATAAAAGATCTCCAGGATGGCCTAACAAAGATGGTGGCCAACCACTGAAGTAAGTGCATGCTTTGCGAGACTGTGAGCCTCGACATTATTTGAGGTCTTAAACTCATGAATAAAGATACAAGAATAAAAAAACTTTAGCTGTATCTATTATTTCATGTATTACTGCTGCATACGATGCTTCGTTACCATCCTTTATTGCTTCCATAGCTACTTTATAGTCTGATGCCATGGTGATCTTCCGGATATACAAATCGTCAACCAATGCAAGCGCCTCCCTTATTGCCAAAGTTTCCACTGTAGTTGGGTCATCTAAGTGGTTGAACCCAATAGCATAGGACCCCTGGTATACACCCGCCTGGTCTCGGCATATAGCTGCCACATCTCCAAGGCCTCCGGCTCTAAACACTGTTGTGTCAACATTTATTTTAGCATGTCCCGCACATGGAGGCTGCCAGCAGCTTGGCCTGGGTGTCGATTGAGTAGAGGCCGAAATCACCGTTGGCTTCTGCAAGATCTTTATTTCATCCATGAAGGAGTTGATGAGGCAATCTGTCGCATACGGAGTTAGATAAATGTCTTCATGGCTCACCTTCAGCCGAGCTGCCCAGATCGCCCATAGTGTCACCACCATCCTAGTGTAGTCTTCATGGGGCAAAGTCTCGTTCATGGAAAAGAGCCAATCTTTGTCGTCCTCACTCTGGCTTTTCCACATGTGTTCGACCATGTCCTCTTTTGATAACGCCCATACACAGCGAGACATAGCGCAGCTAAGCAAAGAATGCCTCCAGCTATTTGCCGCACCACATAGTGCACACACATGCGTAGGTGCCATATTCCGATGATGGAGAACATCACCTATTGGTAATGACTGCCGGGCGAACCTTAAGGTGAATAAGTTCAGCTTCGATGGAATATCTTTCTTCCACGGGGAGGACCAACCTTTCCTCTCACCCTCAAGGTTCGAGCTACCCTGGATCTCCTCTAGCCAGCCTTCTCGGCCCATCTTCAAGTTGATAATTAGATTGTAAGCCGACCTGACCGTGAACCGGCCTTTTGGATCTTCATGCCAAGCCCAAAAAACCATTATATTTCTTGTGCAGAGTGGAATTCTCAATATTGCATCGGTGTCTATGGGTATAAACGTCTCCCACACCACATCTTCATGCCATGATGACGAAGTATGGTCAGTTAGCTCTAAGACCAGCTGAGGTGGGTGGTCAATCAAAGATGCAAATGGTTTCATCATACCTGACCTCGGAATCCAGTTTTCTTGCCATATTCTCGTCGTCTCCCCGTTTTCGATCATGCGGATAATGACGTGTTGCAAGATGTTTCTGCCATCCACAATAGCTCGCTAGACCTGCAACGAGTGTGGTCCAAGTTCTGCCTGCATCAATGAGCAAGATGGGAAGTATGCCGCTTTTAGAATCCTTGCGCTGAGTGTGTTTTTTTTTGAGCGATTTGCGCTGAGTGTGTGAGGCTCATGTAGTAGGACTCACCGGGCTTGTATGGACAGCAATTCAAGGTTGACCACTTCCAAATCACGAAAACCTAGCCCATGTATCAAGAACACTACTGGTCCAACTAGAAAAAAGCCCGTTAACGTACGCATGCCCACCCCGTCTGGCAACATAAAATGTCCCGCACAAGCCCACCACTGCTTGACAAACGAGAAGCACAGGTCGCGAACGCAAAACGGAAACAGATAGCCACAGGCCACGTACAACCTTTCCTCCTGATCGAGCTAATTGCATGTTGTGGGATTTTACGTGGACTCCGACGTCGCCGCCGGAGGATAGGTGGAACCCTAGATCGCCTCTAGGGGAAAGTTCTATCTGATTAGTACGTGGCGGCCGACTCAATCGGGTGTCGGGGAGATCAACACCAAGACCAAGGGTGCAAGGCTCGTTTGCATGGCGAATCCAACGCCGACGGGGGCTTTGGAGGAGGTAGAGAAGATGAAGGCGGCGGCGATCGTGGAAGGAGAGCAGGAGGACAGGAGGCGGATCGGAGAGAACAACAAGGTTACGGGAGGGGCGGCTAGTAGAGGCCCTCCGGCGGGGGGAGAAGGAGGAAGCGGAAGTGGGGGTGGAGATGCGGTAGAGGATGAAGATGAAGGGTGGGTTACTATGGCCCGGAACCAGACTTGGAGGACAAATTTGCTGGGATGAAGCTGCATGGAGAGGAGGAGGACGATCTCGACCTGTCAGGGGAAGTTGAGGAATTGATCAAGGGGGTGAGGTGGTTAGGACTGTTTCGTGTTCATACCACCAAGCCTTTCAGTCATGCAGCGTTGTTGAGGCAGTTGCGGAACGCTTGGGCGGCTGCCCAGGGTGTGACTTTCAATGTCAAAGGACCCAACCTCTTCTTGTTCTGGTGCCACTGCCTTGGCGACTGGAAGCGGATCATGGATGGAGGGCCATGGATTTTTCTCTATGCTCCGGTAATAGTACAGGAATATGATGGTTTCACTGATGTGGCAGAATACAAACTGAATAAAGTTCCTTTATGGGCTCGAATTAAGGGTTTGCCGGATGGGTTGAAAGCTAAGAAAGAACTAGCAGAAAAGGTAGCCACCAAGGTTGGGGAACCACCTTTTATAGTGACTGTGAATGAGGGCAAGATTAACCCTTCAAGCACTTTGAGAGCATGAGCTTTTGTGGATGTTGACACACCACTCGTGAGATTTTTCCGATTACATTACAAAAAAGGAAGAAATATCCTGTTTACTACGAGAGGTTGCCAGACTTTTGCAATTTCTGTGGTTTGATGGGACACACAGTAGAGGAGTGCGGGGATGGAGTTCATGACCCGCGCACATGTGAACGGGGAGACTGGCTCCTGTGGAGCGCTGAACAGCCAGCCTACACATCAAGAGGAAGGGGTAGTATGGAAGGTAGGGGTAGAGGAGGTAGGTCTGGAGGATTGGGTGGAAGAGGAGGCGGAGGTGGTAGACAGGGAACAGGAGACCGTGAGGGAGAAAGGAGGGAGTTTGATGGGGAGGATGGAGGAACGCAGACCATGGATTACACGCAGCATGCCAGCTGAGAGGAGAATCCGAATGCTTGCAAAAGGCTCATGCGTGCAGACGGATCAGTCAATGTGAGAGGACAAGGCCTCCCTAATCTCTCTGGCAAGGTGGCTGAAACTGTTTTGTTTCTAGAGAATGGAGGTGAGGATACACACCAGGTGGCCTCTACAACACCTGGTAAAAACCCGATTGTGAAGAGGAGGAAGCGGGATGGTAGGTCTCAGGAGGAAGACATGGAGTATGTTGAGAAGGCGGCCTCTCTCGAGGAGGATTGCCGAGCCCAATGAAGTTACTGTGTTGGAATTGTCGCGGGATTGGCGACCCTGCGACGGTCCGTGAGCTCCGCGATCTCGTGGAGGCATGTGCGCCGATTGTGCTTTGTATTATGGAAACACAGTTGGCGAAGTACCAGGTGGAAGGTTTGGCGGGTACTTTAGGTTTTTCAGGTCGTTTTGGAGTAGATAGTGGTGGTAGGAGTGGAGTTTTATGCTTGTTTTGGAAGAATGATGTTAATATTGAAATAAAAACTTATTCTCGCTATCATATTGATTCAGTGGTGAAATTGGTGGGAAGGACCCGTGGTGTTTGTGTGACGTCCGGATAATTAAGCTACAGTAATTCCACGTTAATGGTGCCATGTCATCGGCATTACTGTTGCTAATCTCACCTTGGTTCAAACACGAGTCAAATTCAAATTCAAATAACAAGCCAAAATATTATTTCGTCAAATAGTAAATTAAAAATGTTACTTGGGTTGCAAATATTCACTAACCAATTGTCATTTATTAACCAACATTTTATAAGGTGGCTGAGTGTCCTAAAATAAATGAAACATGGGCCAATTCATTGCTTAATTTGCTTTTCCTAATTTATGAAAATACAAACTAATTTAATTAACCCCCAAAAACTTTGTTGAAGTATCTAATATTGCATCACTAAATATGGGCCAAGTTTCATATTTTATAGAACTCATTTACTATTAAAAATAAAGGCAAAACAACAACATAAAAGAAAAACAGAAAATAAATGAAAACAAAAGGAAAAGGCCACCGGCCAGTATACACCGCGGCCTGCTCAGCGACAGTCCAGCCTGGCTCGGCCCAGCTCGGCCTTTCCCCTTCCTCCCACCCCTGGACGCAGCACGTGCTTTCCCGAGGCAGGTCGCCGTCTCCACCGCACCCGCTCGCGCCCACGCGTCGCTACAGCGCCGCAGATGGATAAGAGCGCTACCGTCGACCACCCTCCAACCCCTAGCTCGAACCCTCACTCTCTCCCTCGCCCTCTCCCTCTCAGATCTCACTCGCCCTAACGCACCAGTCGACGCGCCTTGTCGTTGGCATGACCACCGGCCACCTTCCGCCGTTCCGAGCTGTCCACGGGGACCGCCGTTGTCGACTACGACGCCTGCTCCTGCTGGATGGCACCGGGACGCCACATCGATGCCACCCTCGCTGATCCCCTTCGTCGAGCTCCGCCTCTGCGTCGTCGTCGATCTGCACCACCGCGACCTCCCCGAGCTGCTCCTCGACCCCTACTGTGAGCCGCCGTGCCGGTTGCGCTCCTCACCTCTCGTCCTAATCGCCCCTAGATGCCTGAGCCACCGCAGCCGAACCTCATCGCCGTCACGGCCACTAGCCTCCGAGCCCGCGCCCGAGCAGTGCCTCGAGCTTCCGGGCCTGAGTTAGTGATGTCTAAGCCCCGCTCCCCAACTCCCCTCCTAGTTTCTCCTAGCCCCGGGTTCGAGTTCGCCCGACTCTGGTCGCCGTCGATGTCTAACCCCTGCTCAACTACGGCCACCCCCGCACCTGCAGCTTGCCCCACCGGAAGCGCACGAGCGTCAGCTCACCGTAGGACCTAATCGCGCTCCAAATGGGCCAATGTGGCCAATTTCTGGTGCTGTCCCGCGTCACGCCGCCGTCGATTTGGTCACCGGCACGCTCTCCGGCGTTTAAACGCCAGTGGGACCCACCCGTCAGGCCATTAGCCGCTAACATCCACTGACCAGTGGGCCCACCTACTGTGTAGTTTAAGTTAATTAAACTAACCCTATTATTAAACTAGGTCACTGACAGCCAGACCCCACCCTGTTAACTAACTAATTAAATTAACTAAACCACTATTGTTTAGCTTACTTGCTGACTACTGGGCCCGACTGGTCAGTTTGACTAGTCAACGTGCTGACTGGGCTAGTCCCAGTCTATGACAGGTGGGCCCCCTGTTGACATGTTTACCAGTCAACTGGTCAACTCTTGACATGCTGACTCAGCAGGCTGGCCCCACCTGTCAGCCTGTAATGCCATTACTGTGTACACTTCTTTGTGTACACCTAGCACTTAGTATTTAATATATTTTCGAATTAAGTAAATTTCAGAAATTTAGAAAATGATTTAAAACTTTGAAAATTAATATAAAATAATCCGTAGCTCGGATGGAAAAACTTTGTACATGAAAGTTGCTCAGAACAATGAGACGAATCCGAATACGCATCCCATTCCGCCACACGTCCCTAGCATAGTGAACACACAACTTTCCCCCTCCGGCCCGTCTGTCCAAAAACGCAAAACACTGGGAATATTTTCCCGGATGTTTCCCCCCTTTGCCGGTATCACCTAGTACTGCATTAGGTCACCTCTAGCACCGGGTATTGCCATGTTATGCTTTGATTGCTCTGTGTATTTATTGTGTTCCCCTTCATTACTTCTTTCCGGTAAACCCCGAGACCGCTGTCGGTACCCCTGTGATCTACTACATTGACGACGAACCCTTCTTGCCAGAGCAACCAGGCAAGCCCCCCCCCCTTGATCAACCTGATATCGCCTATTCTTATCTCTACTGCTTGCATTAGAGTAGTGTAGCATGTTACTGCTTTCCGATAATCCTATTATGATGCATAGCCTGTCTTTGCTACTACTGTTGTTACCTTTACCTGCAATCCTAAATACTTAGTATAGGATGCTAGTATTCCATCAGTGGCCCTACATTCTTGTCCGTCTGCCATGCTATACTATCGGGCCATGATCACTTGGGAGGTGATCACGGGTATATACTTATATACATAATATGTGATACATGTGGTGACTAAAGTCGGGTCGACTCGTAGAGTACCCTCAAGTGATTCCGATGTGGGGGCTGAAGGGGCAGGTGGTTCCATCCAGGTAGTGGTGGGCCTGGGTTCCCGACGGCCCCCAACTGTTACTTTGTGGCGGAGCGACATGGCAGGTTGAGATCACCTAGGAGAGAGGTGGGCCTGGCCCTGGTCGGCGTCCGCGGTTACTTCAAAATAACACGCACAACGAGATCTTGGTATTTGATCTGAGTCTGGCCACTAGCCTATACGCACTAACCAACTACGCGGAAATAGTTATGGGCACTCGACGTCGTGGTATCAGCCGAAGCCTTCGTGACGTCGGCGACTGAGTGACGCGCGCCAGGTTGGACCGCGTAACGCAACTTCCTTTCTAATGGAGGTTGCTGGTCTGCTCACCGGCCGCCTGTCGGTGTCAAAACCGGTAGATCTCGGGTAGGGGGTCCCGAACTATGCGTCTAGGATCGATGGTAACAGGAGACAGGGGACACAATGTTTACCCAGGTTCGGGCCCTCTCTATAGAGGTAATACCCTACGTCCTGCTTGATTGATATTGATGAATATGAGTGTTACAAGAGTTGATCTACCACGAGATCATTATGGCTAAACCCTAGAAGTCTAGCTTGTATGACTATGGTAATGACTGTCTCCTTTCCGGACTAACCCCTCCGGTTTATATAGACACTGAGGGGATCTAGGGTTTACATAGAGTCGGTTACATAAGAAGAAATCTTCATAGTCAGTCACCAAGCTTGCCTTCCACGCCAAGGAGAGTTCAATCCGTACACAGGTACAGTCTTCACAGCCCATCAGTCCGGCCCAATAGATAACAGGCCGGATGCCCGAGGACCCCTTAGTCCAGGACTCCCTCACCGCCCACGCAACGTGCATGTGTGCAATGGGCGATGGGCCCCGACCCCTGCGCGCATAGGATTGAGACCGGCGTGCTGACCTCTCTTTTGTGCCTAGGTGGGGCTGCGACGTGTTGATCTTCCGATGCCGGGCATGACCCAGGAAAGTGTGTCCGGCCAAAGGGATCGAGCGTGTTGGGAAATGCGGTGCACCCCTACAGGGAAGTTTATCTATTCGAATAGTCGTGTCCCTCGATAAAAGGACAACCCGGAGTTGTACCTTGACCTTATGACAACTAGAACCGGAAACTTAATAAAACAGACCCTTTCAAGTGGCACTACAAGAAATATGTCAACTTGCGACCATCACTATTGGTCACTGAAAGGTCATTGTTTTTCATTTCGACCTTTTTGTGACCAAAAACAGAAGGTCAAAAGCTGGCGGTTGTAAACTGAAATTAACGACCTTCTATGTGAGAAGGTCGTGGAATTCCATGACCAAAACAAAAGGTCATTGATTCTGTGACCTTCTGTTTTGGTCGCTAGCTCTCTACCCAGGCCACGTCGGATCCGACGTGGCAATCTGACGTGGCAAAATTGCGACCAATTGAAAAGGTCGTTGATAAGATTCAGCCCGGTCCAATTAGGTGTCCATATGGGCTGAGCCCATTAATTCGGCTTATTTATATATATTTTTCCTGTCAAATTTTGTTAGCTTCATGGGCCAAGCCCAATATTGCAGCCTTTTATTGTTGGGTCGTTGCCTTCTAAAATTGTTTGGGCCATTATATTTTGGAGCTAGTCCCATCAATCCGATAGGTCCCACTTGTCATCATCTCACACATTGGGCACACTTGACAGAAATTTCAAAACTGCTCAGATTATTTTCATAAGTGGGTCCCGCGAGTAAAGTTTCCATTCCACACGTTTTCAGATCACATACATAGTCAATATTTCAGACGAAACAGTACAGATGTAGTTCATCAAATAAAACTAAGTCTACTACAATCTGTATATAGTGTATTACAGCCCAAATATGCCTACTATTACAATATTACAATATTTACTGTCTATAAGGCTCTTTGTTGAGTAGGGCTATACGACTTCGAACTTCAAATTTTGTAGACCTGGAGCTCCTGTAAAAGAGTGAACACATAGGCTACCAGCATTAGAGTCACTATTATTCCTGTAGTAGATTTGCAAACCACCAGGTTCCGTGTACAGACTATCGAAAAATTATATATTGAAAGAGATCTCATAGAAATGTAGATTTTTTGGCCAAATATATGATAAACCAACATGTTTGTGATGCATCTTCACAGAACCACAAGAACACTAGATATAATATAATATGATTCCAGAAGTATAATGCTAGCCACAAGAGCATCAATCAGTAGCAGATATAATATAATATGATTCCAGAAGTATAACATGCATGTCCAGCAAGGAAACAAAAAATGGGACAAGTACTAATGCTGGATAACATGTACAGGAAGGCCATCCAATGGTTTCAGCCACATCCTAATAAACCAGCGACACTCTAATACTACTAATTACCAGTAGCAAATAAAATAGTAAGATGAGGCACCAGCACTTAATCATCGACACAACAGTCGACAAGGACTCAACCACGGCACAAAAAGTATCAAAATCCTAACTAACCCATGAAACAGAGCATGGTTGTAGCATAGCAAAGGGAGGAGCTCACAATGGTGGTTTGCGTAACCGATGTCAAACAACCTCTGTTCGTCGCTTGCGAGCACCATGCACCTTGGTGCCTTGCATACGGCCTCCTTCGAGTCTGCGAGAGAAAGAACGAGGTGAAGGTTAGTCGCATCAAGGATGCTGCTGTTTTGGGTCAAGCTAAGTCAATAGCATAAGAGATTTTAGTTAACAAAAATTAACATGTGAACATCTTACACAATAGTAGTATAGATTGTAGTAGTAAGCATGCAAGGAAACAAAACATGGGACAAATATTGATAGAAACAAAACAACCAGGATATGACAATAGGAGTAGTATAGATTGTAGCGACAGAAGCACAAGCATGCAAATATGCATCTCATCCCAACCTAAAATTAGAAACAGTAGCAGCCATTCATTTTTACGCAAGTGTAAAACTAAACCATAAGCACTACAGCATTTGCTAAACTTGTCAGCTAAAGAACTCTATCTCGAAAGGCCTGAAAGAAGATTACATAAGCACCAGAACACCCTAACCACCACCAATTCTCTTCATAGCTGATCTGATGTAAAAAAGTAAGCAATATGATACAGCAGCAGGCAAGTAGTATATATCACTCATGGGCGTATGGGGCGATGTGGAGGTAGTTCATGTGCTCGGTGCACATGCGGATGGCGTTCTCGGCATATATCTGGGTGCCGTCGGTGTTTCCCTTCTCGATGGCCTTCTTCACCTTGAGCTTCTACCATTCAACATATAAACATATAAGTAAAGTACACTAATTCTAGAAGAGAAAACACAAAGCAATAAAGGATAAATGGACCATTTCCCCACAATTTTTTCCTGATTCAAACATCTACAGTCCAGCACTGATGTCTTAAGCATGTGTTGTTGGTATGACCACACATGAGAATCAACTTCAGAGAATAAAGATCACATTTGCTCAAATTATGCAAGAAAATCAAGGGCCCCTACCCTCCCACTTTCCTAGAACAAAATGAGTATATGAGCAGCAACTATATAGGACTGATGATGCATTTACTACCTGGGAAAGAGCCACCACCAGCAGTTTGTTATAGTAGCAGGGTCAGTGAACTTTCCAAATATGGATTCAGCAAATGCATAGTGTGTTCACTTGTTAATTGGCTAGTTGAGTTCTACTGATAACCTATAGAGCAAGTAAAATTGTGTTGTTATATATAGACACGCAGCGTAGATGAGAAAAATGGAAGACATGAATTTGATTCTATCTTGAAAGTAAAAAAGAACTATATTTATCAAAACTTTGAAAAGTAACTAAATAGTGCAATGGTATAATATTTTATACGACAGCCAGGAAGTGGTACAATACAAATGTTGATTAACCAAATTACAAAAGAGTTCCCAAACATTTGGTGCTCACAGGTAGAACTTAAGAATCATTAGTGAATTACTAGTGCAATACAGAGATGCTGAAAACATACCCAAACCCGTTCAATATTTCCGCACATTTTATTTTTGCAATGTTTTCATGTAAAGAAGTTCTTTTCTGCAATGTTCCAGGAAACCAAATGAAAGATGCCAGTCTCACACTATGCAGAATATGAACCCGCGTGAAATGCAAATGAACAGATGACCCAGTACCTGCTAGCATTTGTACAAGAGCGAGATAATGTGATCATGTGTTGGGTAAGAGAAACTATTGACAATGACCTCATAGCACAAAATTCAGCAGACCAACAATGTGTAAGGCAAGACCATGGCAGGGATCTAGTTCTCCCCCAGCAGAGTCCCTTTGGAGCCGATCAGCTCCCCACGCAAGCAGCTTCCGAATGCAATCCAAGTCCCCGTTGTGAGCCGCCACATGCACGGGGTGAGGGGGCGCCATGACCCTGATGATCAGCCGGAGGTTGCTTCTCACCACAAGTACCTGCACATATCACTTGTTGGAGTTAGTTCTTTTCAATTAATAAATTCTTTTAGTTGAACAAGACATGCTCATCCATGGAGATGCACATGTAATTTAGGATGTGGAATAATACTGGCGCTAACAATGTACTGTTGTCTCACATTATATGTGTGGCATATGCTTTCAAAAGTATGGTCAAATAACCATGCACATCTGATAGTTCCAGTGAAAAGAATATATGCAAATTGAGCAACCTGAGTGTAGATACACTACAATTTCAGATACACTGCATAACACGTGCATGGATCCAATTTGCAGGTCATTCCGACAACTGACAGGGAACTAAAATAAAGATGACAGAATAAGTTGAAACTTGTAAAGTTGAACATTCCCCAATACTCAGCATCCCACGAATGCAACCAAGCCTCCATGTACAGTTCAGGTTCAGACATGATTATATATATAATGACCAAAGTAAACTCTGCAGAAAACATACTAGTCCCATCGATCCTAAACTCTAGGAAGTCACCCAACAAATCACCTAATTAACACAGAAATTACTTCATTTTTATCCCGTTGACATCAACAACCCCGGAAATCCTAAATTTAGGCGGTCTCTCAAGGTCGCTACTAGTAAAGATGGACATGGCGAGTCCTAGCGGTCAAAGAAGCAGATCTAGTGGGGCAGTGAGATGTGTAGAGATGATGAAACCTTCTTGAGCGTGAGGCACTGCATCTTGGGCAGGTCCTCCTCGAGGAGCTTGGCCTTGGCGCGGCGGATCTCGGCATTGAGCGTGACGACCGTGGCCCGGTTCTTCCCCTTTGTCGCCTCCGCTTTCTGCAACCAAACCGATCAGATTCAGACCAGGGCAGCGGGGGTAGGGGCAGAGAGTAGGGAACCTTGACACACTGGGAGATCTCGGCGTCGATAGAGCTGTAGAGGCGGGCAAGCGCGTGGAGGGTGAGGCGTCGCGAGGAGAAGACGAAGGAGAGGAAGGGGAAGGGATCGAGAGGACTAGGGACGGAGTGGCAATGCTGTGATGAAGGGCGCGGGTGAGGATGGCGGCGAGCTCCGCCCGATGGAGTTGGCGGCAGTGATCTGGCCTCGCCGTCGCCGGAAGTGGTGGATCCCAATGAAGTTAGGGGTGGCGGCCGAAACCCTAGCTAGGCACGGGGGGTGGTGGAAGGCGGGAGCGACGATTCTGGCCGGAGGCGAGGGAGGAGTGGAGGGGAGGGGAGGGGAGGGTGCAGATCGGTGGCGAGGGGAGAGGTGGGTGGCGGAGGCGAGGGGAGAGGTGGGCGGCGGAAGGAAGGGGAGGAGGGGGTGGCGGCGGAGGGATTTGGATCAGGGAGAGGAGTGGGGGCGGGGAGGGATCTGGATCGGCTAGGGTTGGATCGACTTCACGCGCGTGAGAGAGAGAGAGAGGCTGCACTGGGTTGGATCAACAGATGGAATGATGTATGGATGGACCGATGGACGGATGTTTGCCACGTCATCGATCCATGTCACAACGGATTCCACCAATCAGAATTAAGCTTATGTTTCTTTTGTAGTTTTTATCCTCTTATTTAGGGGAAACATTCAACATATTAACCACTAATAGTTTGTTAAAATGAAATAATATTGTGCACATGTGTGTATGTTGTGATGACAAACAATGTTGATCTAGAGAGTTTTCATTTTCATTGCACAAAAAGTGTTCTCAGAAACAAGCTATCATGCGTGAAGATTCATGGCTTTCAAGCCAAATGATCAATCTTATGGCCACATTCATGGCTTAGTTTGTTCAAATGATCTCATATTGTGCACAAGGGTGCATCTTGGAATTAACAATGTTGACTAAGGGAGTTTTCATTTTCTTTGCACGGAAAATTCATTTTCCACTTTCTGAGTGCCTGTAATGAGTTTTTGTGTGAAGGACATACCATATATTTGTTCCAAAATTGGACCAAATCAATTTTACAAAATACTAGGCCATATTTAATTCATAATTGACCAAATGGTTGGGTGTCAAAAGCTTTGATCCACCTCTGGTGAAAAAGACAAATTTCCACCGATTCAGCAGGAAGTGGGTCAAATTTGAACTGTAGCTGCCTCATAGTTTGCTCTTTATTTTTTCCAAAAATCATTTCTAGGTACATAACTATCTATTTAATCATAGAAACATCAAAAGGTTTCCAAGATTCAACAACTAGCTAGGAATGGTCAAGCCCGTCGTTTTGACCGCATTTTGAAACAGGCATAAAATATTCAAAAAATCAAAAAATTGGAAAACCTTCGCATTGTGTCATCATATGTGACCAAGTTTTAAGTAAAAATAATAAACTTGTAATGTTGTAATTGTTTTAAAAAAGTGTTCACAGAATCGAGCTATCATGCGTGAAGATTCATGGCTTTCAAGCCAAATGATCAATCTTATGGCCACATTCATGGCATAATTTGTTCAAATGATCTCATATTGTGCACAAGGGTGCATCTTGGAATTCCAAACAATGTTGCCCAAGGGAGTTTTCATTTTCTATGCACAGAAAATTCATTTTCCATTTTCTGAGTGCCTGAAATGAGGTTTTTTTGTGAAGGACCTACCATATATTTGTTCCAAAATTGGACCAAATCAATTTTATAAAATACTAGGCCATATTTAATTCACAATTGGCCAAATGGTTGGGTGTCAAAAGCTTTGATCCACCTCTGGTGAAAAAGACAAATTTCCGCCAATTCAGCTGGAAGTGGGGCAAATTTGAATTGTAGCTGCCTCATAGTTTGCTCTTTATTTTTTGCAAAAATTATTTCTAGGTACATAACTATCTATTTAATCAGAGAAACATCAAAAGGTTTCCAAGATTCAACAACTAGCTAGGAACGGTCAAGCCCGTCGTTTTGACCCCATTTTGAAACGGGCATAAAAAATTCAAAAAAATCAAAAAATTGGAAAACCTTCGCATTGTATCATCATATGTGACCAAGTTTTCAGGAAAAATAATAAACTTGTAATACGGCAATTATTTTTAAAAAAGTGTTCACAGAAACGAGCTATCATGCGTGAAGATTCATGGCTTTCAAGCCAAATGATCAATCTTATGGCCACATTCATGGCATAATTTGTTCAAATGATCTCATATTGTGCACAATGGTGCATCTTGGAATTCCAAACAATGTTGCCTAAGGGAGTTTTCATTTTCTTTGCACGGAAAATTCATTTTCCATTTTCTGAGTGCCTGAAATGAGTTTTTTTTGTGAAGGACCTACCATATATTTGTTCCAAAATTGGACCAAATCAATTTTATAAAATACTAGGACATATTTAATTCACAATTGACCAAATGGTTGGGTGTCAAAAGATTTGATCCACCGCTGGTGAAAAAGACAAATTTCCGTCGATTCAGTTGGAAGCGGGGCAAATTTGAATTGTAGCTGCCTCATAGTTTGCTCCTTATTTTTTTCCAAAAATCATTTCTAGGTACATAACTATCTATTTAATCAGAGAAACATCAAAAGGTTTCCAAGATTCAACAACTAGCTAGGAACGGTCAAGCCCGTCGTTTTGACCGCATTTTGAAACGGGCATAAAAATTGAAAAAAAAATCAAAAATTGGAAAACCTTCGCATTGTGTCATCATAGGTGACCAAATTTTCAGGAAAAATAATAAACTTGTAATACGGCAATTATTTTAAAAAAGTGTTCATAGAAACGAGCTATCATGCGTGAAGATTCATGGCTTTCAAGCCAAATGATCAATCTTATGGCCACATTCATGGCATAATTTGTTCAAATGATCTCATATTGTGCACAAGGGTGCATCTTGGAATTCCAAACAATGTTTCCTAAGGGAGTTTTCATTTTCTTTGCACGAAAAATTCATTTTCCATTTTTTGAGTGCCTGAAATGAGTTCTTTTGTGAAGGACCTACCATATATTTGTTCCAAAATTGGACCAAATTAATTTTATAAAATACTAGGCTATATTTAATTCACAATTGACCAAATGGTTGGGTGTCAAAAGCTTTGATCCACCTCTGGTGAAAAAGACAAATTTCCGCCGATTCAGTAGGAAGCAGGGCAAATTTGAACTATAGCTGCCTCAGAGTTTGCTCTGTATTTTTTTCCAAAATCATTTCTAGGTAAATAACTATCTATTTAATTAGAGAAACATCAAAAGGTTTCCAAGATTCAACAACTAGCTAGGAACGGTCAAGCCTGTTGTTTTGACAGCATTTTGAAACGGGCATAAAAAATTCAAAAAAAAATTGGAAAACCTTCGCATTGTGTCATCATATGTGACCAAGTTTTCAGAAAAAATAACTTGTAATACGGCAATTATTTAAAAAAAAGTGTTCACAGAAACGAGCTATCATGCGTGAAGATTCATGGCTTTCAACCCAAATGATCAATCTTATGGCCACATTTATGGCATAGTTTGTTCAAATGATCTCATATTGTGCAAAAGGATGCATCTTGGAATTCCAAACAATGTTTTCTAAGGGAGTTTTCATTTTCTTTGCACGAAAAATTCATTTTCCATTTTCTGAGTGCCTGAATTGAGTTTTTTTTGTGAAGGAGCTACCATATATTTGTTCCAAAATTGGACCAAATCAATTTTATAAAATACTAGGACATATTTAATTAACAATTGACCAAATGGTTGGGTGTCAAAAGCTTTGATACACCTCTGGTGAAAAAGACAAATTTCCGCCAATTCAGTAGGAAGCGGGTGAAATTTGAACTGCAGCTGCCTTATAGTTTGCTCTTTGTTCTTTTAAATCATTTCTAGATACATAAGTATCTATTTAATCATAAATACATGGTTTGGTGGTGATACGTTGAGGTTTGGACGGTGGCCCAGGGCCCCAACTCCAAAGCACGTAGACTCGCATGCCCGCCGCATGGTCACCGCGTGACCGTGGTGTTGCCATACATTCTAGGAAGCCTAGGAATGTCTAGTAGGTTTGGCACTCCCCAGGTAGATGCTTGGAAGAAAATAACAACAAATGAATCTCACAAGGATACCGAACTATGCTCAAACATGAATTAGCAACCAAGTGTTTGATTAGCGGTACGGGAAATTCACAAGGCCAATGGGCCTGAGTTTTGGGTGAGGATGATCATGTACTACGGAGACTGTCTTGGAAATATTTCAGCTCAAATGGAGGATTTTGGAAGGCACTTGCTTTGCAAAGTACCACATCGGGCAGAAATATGGATGCTGAAGCTGGGCTCAAATGAATAAGTGGATTGAGCTGAAATTTTGTGGAGTATGGTAATTTGGGCATAGTAAAGCACTGTAAAAACTTTATACCATTTGGATAATCCTAGCTTGTACTTCCTTCACAAAGCTTATCTCTGGATAGAAACTTTAGAAATTTGCTGAGGAAGATTTAATAGGCAAATGGAGCTAAATATTGGAATGTGGCACTGATTTGTATATGTAAGATGTCACAAAAAGTTTGAGGACAATAGGAAGTGTCTATATAGCACTTGCTTTGCAATGTGCCAATTTGGACGGAAAATAGAAATTGAAGCTGGGCTTACATAGATGATTGGATTATGCTGAAATTTGGTGTAGGGGGTTTCTATAGTCAGGGTAATGTCCTGGTAAATTTTCAGCAATTATAAATCAATATAAAATGTAGTTGCTTCACAAACTAAAAATATTACCAGAAACAAAGATTCGATGGTGAGCTCACATGTATTGTTAGATAGAGCTAAACTTTTGTGTAGAGCTATGACTTTGCGATATTCCTATCTTGTACTTCCTTCACAATGCTTCTAGGTGGACAAAAACTTTGGAAATTTGCCGAGGAAGATTTACTGGGCAAATTGAGATGAATTTTGTAGTGAGTCAATAATTTGGATAAGAGTGCTCAAATTTTTTGAGGGCAGTCAAGTTTGGATAGGAAAGAGTGCCCAAAAATTTTGAGGGCAACCAAGAATATATAAATAGTACTTCCTTCACAAAGTGATGTTCTGAATAGAATAGGAAAATGAATATTGTTGAATTATTTTTGAACTAGGCAAGGAAGTATTTTTACATATTTGACGAAGATATGACCCAAAGAATTTTTGAGATTTTTTTGGGAATTTTGGGAATGACAGAAATATAGGTTGCTTCACAACCTAGGGCAAAAATTGACACATGGACATGACACATAGGCAAAACTGATGAGGTGGCGCCTAGGTTATGACCATCTATATTGGTCGTGATCAGTTAGAAATAAGGCAGTGGATCAGTGATGTCTGCTTTATGACCATTTCGTGTAAGGAAATTACGACCATTATGGCCAAAATGGTCGATATAGTTGAGGGTTTGGAGCCCCCCGAGCAGCTTTTGACCAATTGGTCTCAAATGCTCGTAGATCTATGACCAATTCTTCCAAGGTAACTAACATAAGGTCACTAGTTGACATATTTCTTGTAGTGTGCCAGATACAACCCGGTGGTCGCTCACTCACAAGTCGATGAGGAGAGGATCACTGGGTAGGATTATGCTATGCGATGATACTTGGTTAATTTACCATCTACTCTCTTCTATTGCTTCAAGATTGAGGCTTCCAGAAGCGTAGTCTTCGATAGGACTAGCTATCCCCCTCTTGTTCCGGCATTCTGCAGTTCAGTCCACATA
This sequence comes from Triticum aestivum, assembly GCF_018294505.1. Lineage (NCBI taxonomy): Eukaryota > Viridiplantae > Streptophyta > Magnoliopsida > Poales > Poaceae > Triticum > Triticum aestivum. Next base: position 735,539,582 of record NC_057800.1, read on the forward strand.
TACTACCCCTTTCATTGATACCAATGCATATGTAGTGTATCTCCTTGCTTGTGAGTACTTTGGATGAGTACTCACGGTTGTTTTGCTCCCCCTTTTCCACTTTCTATACCCGGTTGTTGCGACCAGACATTGGAGTCCAGGATCCAGACACCACCGTCGACGACGACTCCTACTACACTGGAGGTGCCTACTACTACGTGCAGGCCGCTGACGACGACCAGGAGTAGTTTAGGAGGATCCCAGGCAGGAGGTCTGCACCTCTTTCGATATGTATCCCAGTTTGTGTTAGCCATCTTATGGCAACTTGTTTAACTTATGTCTGTACTCAGATATTGTTGCTTCCACTGACTTGTCTATGATCAAGCTCTTGTATTCGAGCCCTCAAGGCCCCAGTATGACTTATTTTATTTGTAGAGTTGTGTTGTGATATCTTCCCGTGAGTCCCTGATATTGATCCTATACATTTGCATTTATGATTAGTGTATGATTGAATCGGGGGCGTCACAAGTTGGTATCAGAGCCGACTTCCTGTAGGAATCCCCCTTCCAAACTCCTTGGCCGAAGTTGAGTCTAGTCATTGAAAAACTTTTACTAACATGGTTGTGTGGCTTACGGGCCCTCATAGCCATTGGGTGGTATTAGGATCTTTTATTCCTCGTCTATACTCTGGGATTCTAATTTCTCTTCTATTCGGGTTAAATGATTTTGCTAATTCTAACTCTAGGTTCTCGTAACCATTTCTGCTGGAGAGCTTAGATGATCGACTACTTCACCAGAAGATTCTAATATACTCTTTGATGATTTCCCGCGACCTTGGTGCCCACCGCCTTTGCAAATCCCTGCCACTGTTAAATCCCTATGGATAACTACATACACTTGCCATTCATATAATCATTTCCCGTTGATCTTGTTACTACAAGATACCTCGAAATTCTCTTTGTTGTTCCAAGAACCGTTTGTGTCACTGCCTTGCAGTTCTTTGCCACATGAATACCCTTACGGATAATTCCTCGCACTTACCGAGTATCCGCTCATCCCCAGTTTTTTATGTGTTTCACTAAGGTCTTCGAAATAATACTCGATCTTCCAAAAATCCTTAGCAGCTTTTTCCTCTTGTAATTCTTGCTTGCTTGCATTATGGTTAATCCCATAAGTATAGTAATCTTATTGGCATCCTTTGCCACTATCATTTTGAGCCCACTGATTCATTAAGTGTGAATGCTCGCAATCCTCAACTAGATCCTAGAATTCATCCTTCCGGCTCAGACGTCATTTTAAACATGAGCTGGTTCTTGACTAATTAAATTGCCATCGATTGTACCCTAAGCCTATTCAACTTATCCATCCTTGATCAGAGCATTTGCTTTTGGTCTCTTGATGCGGAAATCATAATTCCTTTACACTTGATTGAATTAGTCAGTTGTTTCTATAATATGATCTCCTTGCGTTCTTTCTTCTTCTAGTTGAGTATCGATACTCATATCTGATTCTTTGTGGTCCGCCAGATCCTTTTGTGGATTATTATCCGACCGTTCCAGCATATTCTCAAAACCTCGAGTTCTTCCCCTAATACATAACGCCTTTGGTACATTGTAGCATCTGCTTTTGTCAGCCATGCTCTGCTTCCGAGCTTGAGCTATTTGCTACTGAAGTTTGTGGTATATGTTCCTAAGATGCCCCGAGGGGTTGAACCTGTGCCTTCCATAATCTATGTGAACTTGAAATTTATGCGGGTTATACTCCACTGGCTTTTCGTTAGATAAAATTTCAATGCTACAACTTCATGGAAAGTGAGAAGTGAATGAAAGATTATGCATTGGAGAAGTGGGAGTCAACCTTGAACTTTGTGTTCCTGCCCATGGACACGATGTAGATCCTATCATGGAAGCTTCTTGTACTAATGATTATTTGCTTGATAAAATATTATGTGGTATCTGTTAATTGATCCTTTGCAATCGTGGTTCTGACCATATTTTCTCCTTGATTTCATTTCTCGGGCAAGTTAAAGTACTTGTCCTTTGAAGATCAATACATCTCCGCAACCTCTATTTTGATCTTCCTTCGAGTATTATCCTCCGGTATATTGAGAATATCAAAGAATTGTGTCGCTTCCTATGAGTCTACATCTAGTATTGCTTCTCACCGATTTTAGAATTCCCCCAGATTTTGAGTTATTAGTCAACCGAGACCACTGCATAGGGAATTAAATCAACATTGTGATTTAGTACTCCTAGTACTTTGTTGTTGGGAAGTTTAATACTCCGTCATGTCAATCCTAGCCTGATTGGCTATATCATCATTATGCTCATTTTAACTGTGCTACCTCATCCTTATTCCCGGAGCACAACCTTCGACGATGAGCTAAGCTTACGTTGATTCCCTCATCTTATCGTTCCACCTCGAACAATAAGCTTGGTTCCGAGTTGGTGTCGTATCCATGGATCCAATAATCTATCCCTACATCAGTCCTTTTGCTTGATGTAGTCGCTTTTTAATTGCTTCTTCATGGAGCCTCTCGACAAAATTTCTCATGATCATCATCAACATTTTGACTCCTTCCGGGTTATCAATCAAATTCTTGATGATAAGTGTCATCCTCATTCCTTGGTAGTTTGAGTTACCATCGACAACATCCTTACCTTTCTTTCATCACAAACTTGTTCATGTTATGGAGCTCCTTGCTATCCAGCCTTTGTTCTTCTTTAAATTGGAGCGTTTCCATCTTTGATATCAGGAATGTCATGAGAATTTCACCACCTCTTTAAGAATTCTTGATACAAGTGATACCTCTTGCCATCTCCCTTCTTTCCTTGGTCCCTGTGTTGTATCTAACTGGAAAACCGACAATTGATCTATGTCGTGCGAATTCAAAACTTCTAGCAACCCTATTGCTTTGAAGTTATTGATCGATAGTTCATTGTTAGACTATTGATTATTGAATCACCATACTAACATTGATCATGCTACCTAAGCCCATATTTTGGGTGCACCTTTCAACCAATGTTTGCTCGTGGATGTTCTCCTCGAGCATACATCATTATATCATTTGATCTAACAAATTTTATCTCCTTGTTCAAATACTGGTGGAAATCCATCTTTTGGAAATCTCGATAAATTGTCGCTGAGTTCATCCGCTACCTCCTCATCCCCTCATTGGTTTAATAATGAAATTTTGTTTTGGAACTCGCTTCCATAGTTCATTCCCTAAAATCTTACAATGTCATCTCATCAATTTGTGTTGCCCCTTTTCTTCTCAGGCATCCTGAGTCTGAGGTATCCTGACACCAATTAGATCTGAATCTCGGTCAGATATGATGGTTGGAACATATTTCAAAGAGTTATAACATTGGTCTTTATATTACCTAGTAAGGTGATGTCATGCCTGGCACACCTGGCCGGAGGACCTATTGTTATAGCTTGCTTTTTGGCAAGATTATCCATTCTTCCATGAGGAAATTGTAAGACTTATTCTATAAGTTGTTCCTGATGGATCGTTTGTGCATCCATAGCCTGATATTTATCTGATGACCATGTCAATGCTATCTCGAAGCATGTCGGTGCTACTCCGATCATCAATAAGAGCATTTGAAGCACAATGCTAAATTCTCTTTATCAATTATCCAAACACTGTTGTATGGGTAATGTCATGAAATTTCTTCCCCCTTTCCTAAAGGGTTTTCTACGTTATATCCTGTCATGGATATCATGCTCTGCTTGTCCTTGGGAAGGATATACCCTTGAAATATGTGTTTAAACACATTTTCCTTTCCATTGTTCTGTTTAATCTGATAATCACATTTTCCTTTCCATTGTTTGCTTTAACCTTTCTTGTGATCTATATGATCCAAGCAAAAATATTCTCCTGCTTATGTAAATGATACGTCATCAACGTATCCATAATTTTTGATTGCTCCATGCTATATTATTTACTGTTCTGGACATTATTGGGCTTTATTATCCACTTTTATATTATTTTTGGGACTAGCCTATTAACCGGAGGCCCAGCCTAGAATTGCTGTTTTTGCCTGTTTTAGGGTTTCGAAGAGAAGGAATATCAAACGGAGTCCAAACGGAATGAAACCTTCGGGAACGTGATTTTCTCAACAAACAAGACCCGGGAGACTTGGACCCTACGTCAAGAAAGGAAACAAGAGGCCACGAGGTAGGGGGGCACGCCCTCCACCCTCGTGGGCCCCCTGTTGCTCCACCGACGTACTCCTTCCTCCTATATATATCCACATACCCCCTAACGATCAGATACAGAGCCAAAAACCTAATTCCACCGCCGTAACTTTTTGTATCCAAGAGATCCCATCTTGGGGCCTGTTCCGGAGCTCCGCCGGAGGGGGCATCGATCACGGAGAGCTTCTACATCAACACCATAGCCCCTCCGATGAAGTGTGAGTAGTTCACCTCAGACCTACGGGTCCATAGTTAGTAGCTAGATGGCTTCTTCTCTCTTTTTGGATCTCAATACAATGTTCTCCCCCTCTCTTGTGGAGAACTATTCGATGTAATCTTCTTTTTGCGGTGTGTTTGTTGAGACCGATGAATTGTGGGTTTATGATCAAGTCTATCTATGAATAATATTTGAATCTTCTCTGGATTCTTTTATGTATGATTGGTTATCTTTGCAAGTCTCTTCGAATTATCAGTTTGGTTTGGCCTACTAGATTGATCTTTCTTGCAATGGGAGAAGTGCTTAGCTTTGGGTGTAATCTTGCGGTGTCCTTTCCCAGTGACAGTAAGGGCAGCAAGGCACATATTGTATTGTTGCCATCGAGGATAACAAGATGGTGTTTTCTTCATATTGCATGAGTCTATCCCTCTACATCATGTCATCTTGCTTAAGGCGTTACTCTGTTTTTAACTTAATACTCTAGATGCATGCTGGATAGCGGTCGATGAGTGGAGTAATAGTAGTATATGCAGGCAGGAGTCGGTCTACTTGTCTCGGACGTGATGCCTATATACATGATCATACCTAGATATTCTCATAACTATGCTCAATTATGTCAATTTCTCAACGGTAATTTGTTCACCCACCGTAGAATACTTATGCTCTCGAGAGAAGCCACTAGTGAAACCTATGGCCCCGGGTCTATCTTTATCATATTGATCTCCTACTACTTAGTTATTTCCTTTCCTATTTACTTTGCCTTTATTTTACTTTGCATATTTATCATAAAAATACCAAAAATATTATCTTATCATATCTATCAGATCTCACTCTCGTAAGTGGCCTTATAGGGAATGACAACCCCTATTTGCGTTGGTTGCGAGGATTTATTTGTTTTTCGCAGGTACGAGGGACTCGCGCGTAGCCTCTTACTGGATTGATACCTTGGTTCTCAAAAACTGAGGGAAATACTTACGCTACTTTGCTGCATCATCCCTTCCTCTTCGGGGAAAACCAATGCAGTGCTCAAGAGGTAGCAAGAAGGATTTCTGGCGCCGTTGCCGGGGAGGTCTACGCAAAAGTCAACATACCAAGTACCCATCATATACCCTTATCTCCCGCATTATATTATTTGCCATTTGCCTCTTGTTTGACTCTCCCCCCACTTCACCCTTGCCGTTTTATTGGCCCTCTCTGCCTCTATCCTCCTTCTCTTTTCCTATTTGCCTCTTTTGCCTTTTATTGTTTGCTCGTATGGTTGGATTAGTTGTTTATTTATTACTAAACAGAGAACCTAAGATCTATGGATCCTCATCCGCTTGCTAATATTTTTAAGAGATACAATTATGATGAACCAATTGCTAGTGAGTTTTGTGCACTAGATTATCTTTATGAAGTTTTGCTTGAAATTCGTAAATCTGAAAATTGTGATGAAGTACTTTATGGAGTGATTCACGATAGATCTTTGAATAAAAAGCATGATTGCAATGATTTTACTATAAATTCTCTTGATGTAAATTGTGCTAATAATATGCAAAACCCTAAGCTTGGGGATGCTAGTTTTTCTATGTCTACTACTTGGTGTAATGATCATGATTGGGGTGATTCTTCTTTTGATCATGACAATTTATTTAAGCCCCATGATGAATATGAGATTGATAATAGTGTTTGCAATATTATTGAAAGTGGGTTTGGAAGAGTGTCAACATTAGATCCCACATATTTGGAGAATGTTCAATCTTATGAAATTTTTGATAAAAGTGGGTTTGAAGAGGTCATGACTTTAGTTAATGTTAATCCCACTATTTTGGAAGAGTGTCAACTTTGCATGCATGTGGATCGTGTTGAAAATATTTTATGTGATAGCTATTTTGTTGAATTTTCTTATGATCCCACATGCAATTATTATGAGAGAGGAAAATATGGTGTTAGAAATTTTCATGTTACTAAATTACCTCTCGTTATGTAGAAATTGCTATTGTTTCTTTCCGCTTCCTTGCATATGCTAGTTTTTGCTTGCCTTGATAATTTGTTTGCCTATAATATGCCTATGCATAGGAAGTTTGTTAGACTTAGATGTGTTTGTCACGTGTTTTATGAAGTTCTCTTTGTGTTTCAATTCTTGTCTTTCATGTGAGCATCATTGAAATATTGCCTAGCTATAAGGCTTTAAAGAGAAGCGCTTGTTGGGAGACAACCCAATATTTATCCTTGCTGTTATTTAATAAATAATTTATCTAGCCTCTGTTTTGTTTTTTTTGTGTTTAATTAGTGTTTGTGCCAAGTAGAACCGTTGGGAAGACTTGGGGAAAGTCTTGTTGAACTTGCTGTAAAAAACAGAAACTTTAGCGCTCACGAGAACTGCTGCCATTTTTATTTGGAAAGTGCTATTTAGTTAATTATTTTTGCAGACGATTAATAGATAAATTCCTCACGTCCAGAAATTTATTTCAGAATTGTTGGGGTTCCAGATCTTGCGCTAGCTACAGATTACTACAGACTGTTCTGTTTTTGACAGATTCTGTTTTTTCTGTGTTGTTTGCTTATTTTGATGAATCTATGGCTAGTAAAATAGTTTATAAACCATAGAGAAGTTGGAATACAGTAGGTATAACACCAATATAAATAAAGAATGAGTTCATTACAGTACCTTGAAGTGGTCTTTTGTTTTCTTTCGCTAACGGAGCTCACGTGATTTTCTACTTTAAGTTTTGTGTTGTGAAGTTTTCAAGTTTTGGGTAAAGATTTGATGGATTATGGAACAAGGAGTGGCAAGAGCCTAAGCTTGGGGATGCCCATGGCACCCCAAGACAATCTAAGGACACCTAAAAGCCAAATCTTGGGGATGCCCCGGAAGGCATCCCCTCTTTGGTCTACTTCTATCGGTAACTTTACTTGGAGCTATATTTTTATTCGCCACATGATATGTGTTTTGCTTGGAGCATCTTGTATTATTTGAGTCTTTGCTTGTTAGTTTACCACAATCATCCTTGCTGTACACACCATTTGAGAGAGCCATATATGATTTGGAATTTGCTAGAATACTCTATGTGCTTCGCTTATATCTTTTGAGTTATATAATTTTGCTCTAGTGCTTCACTTATATCTTTTAGAGCACGGTGGTGGATTTGTTTTATAGAAACTATTGATCTCTCATGATTCACTTAGATTATTTTGAGAATCTTAAATAGCATGGTAATTTGCTTAAAATCCTAATATGCTTGGTAGACAAGATTAATAATAAAACTTTCTTATGAGTGTGTTGGATACTATGATAAGTTTGATACTTGATAATTGTTTTGAGATATGGAGATGGTGATATTAAAGTCATGCTAGTTGAGTAGTTGTGAATTGGAGAAATACTTGTGTTGAACTTGTGATTCCCGTAGCATGCACCTATGGTGAACCGTTATGTGATGAAGTCGGAGCATGATTTATTTTTTGATTGCCTTCCTTATGAGTGGCGGTCGGGGACGAGCGATGGTCTTTTCCTACCAATCTATCCCCCTAGGAGCATGCGTGTAATACTTTGCTTTGATAACTTGTAGATTTTTGCAATAAGTATATGAGTTCTTTATGACTAATGTTGAGTCCATGGATTATACACACTCTCACCATTCCACCTTTGCTAGCCTCTCTAATACCGCACACCCTTCGCCGGTATCATACACCCACCATATACCTTCCTCAAAACAGCCATCATACCAACCTATTATGGCATTTCCGTAGCCATTCCGAGATATATTGACATGCAACTTTCCACCGTTCCGTTTATTATGACACACTCCATCATTGTCATATTGCTCAGAATGATCATGTAGTCGACATCGTATTTGTGGCAAAGCCACAGTTCATAATTCTTTCATACATGTCACTCATGAGTCATTGCATATCCCGGTACACCACCGAAGGCATTCATATAGAGTCATATTTTGTTCTAAGTATCGAGTTGTAATTGTTGAGTTGTAAGAAAAATAAAAGTGTGATGATCATCATTATTAGAGCATTGTCCCAGTGAGGAAAGGATGATGGAAACTATGATTCCCCCACAAGTCGGGATGAGAATCCGGACGAAAAAAAGAGGCCATAAAAAAGAGAAAGGTCCAAATAAAAAATGAGAGAAAAAGAGAGAAGGGACAATGTTACTATCCTTTTACCACACTTGTGCTTCAAAGTAGCACCATGATCTTCATAGTAGAGAGTCTCTCATGTTATCACTTTCATATACTAGTTAGAATTTTTCATTATAGAACTTGGCTTGTATATTCCAATGATGGGCTTCCTCAAAATGCCCTAGGTCTTCATGAGCAAGCAAGTTGGATGCACACCCACTTAGTTCTTTTTGAGCTTTCATATACTTATAGCTCTAGTGCATCCGTTGCATGGCAATCCCTACTCACTCACATTGATATCTATTGATGGGCATCTCCATAGCCCGTTGATACGCCTAGTTGATGTGAGACTATCTTCTCCCTTTTTGTCTTCTCCACAACCACCACTCTATTCCACCTATATTTCTATGTCCATGGCTCACGCTCATGTATTGCGTGAAAATTGAAAAAGTTTTGAGAATGTCAAAAGTATGAAACAATTGCTTGGCTTGTCATCGGGGTTGTGCATGATTTAAATATTTTATGTGGTGAAGATAGAGCATAGCCAGACTATATGATTTTGTAGAGATAACTTTCTTTAGCCATGTTATTTTGAGAAGACATCATTGCTTTGTTAGTATGCTTGAAGTATTATTATTTTTATGTCAATATGAACTTTTGTCTTGAATCTTTCGGATCTAAATATTCATACCACAATTAAGAAGAATTACATTAAAATTATGCCAAGTAGCACTCCGCATCAAACATTCTGTTTTTATCATTTACCTACTCGAGACGAGCAGGAATTAAGCTTGGGGATGCTTGATACGTGTCCAACGTATCTATAATTTTTGATTGCTCCATGCTATATTATTTACTGTTTTGGACATTATTGGGCTTTATTATCCACTTTTATATTATTTTTGGGACTAACCTATTAACTGGAGGCCCAACCTAGAATTGCTGTTTTTTGCCTGTTTTAGGGTTTCGAAGAAAAGGAAGATCAAACGGAGTCCAAACGGAATGAAACCTTTGGGAACGTGATTTTCTCAACAAACAAGACCCGGGAGACTTGGACCCTGCATCAAGAAAGGAAACAGGAGGCCACGAGGTAGGGGGCGCGCCCACCCCCACCAGGCGCGCCCTCCACCCTCGTGGGCCCCCTGTTGCTCCACCGACGTACTCCTTCCTCCTATATATATCCACGTACCCCCAAACGATCATATACGGAACCAAAACCCTAATTCCACCGCCGTAAATTTCTGTATCCATGAGATCCCATCTTGGGGCCAGTTTCGGAGCTCCGCCGGAGGGGGCATTGATCACGGATGGCTTCTACATCAACACCATACCCCTCCGATGAAGTGTGAGTAGTTCACCTCAAACCTACGGATCCATAGTTAGTAGCTAGATGGCTTCTTCTCTCCTTTTGGATCTCAATACAATGTTCTCCCCCTCTCTTGTGGAGAACTATTCGATGTAATCTTCTTTTTGCAGTGTGTTTGTTGAGACCGATGAATTGTGGGTTTATGATCAAGTCTATCTATGAATAATATTTGAATCTTTTCTGAATTCTTTTATGTATGATTGGTTATCTTTGCAAGTCTCTTTGAATTATCAGTTTGGTTTGGCCTACTAGATTGATCTTTCTTGCGATGGGAGAAGTGCTTAGCTTTGGGTTCAATCTTGCGGTGTCCTTTCCCGGTGACAGTAAGGGCAGCAAGGCACATATTGTATTGTTGCCATCGAGGATAACAAGATGGGGTTTTCTTCATATTGCATGAGTCTATCCCTCTACATCATGTCATCTTGCTTAAGGCATTACTCTGTTTTTAACTTAATACTCTAGATGCATGCTGGATAGCGGTCGATGAGTGGAGTAATAGTAGTACATGCAGGCAAGAGTCGGTCTACTTGTCTCAGACGTGATGCCTATATACATGATCATACCTAGATATTCCCATAACTATGCTCAATTCTGTCAATTGCTCAACAGTAATTTGTTCACCCACCGTAGAATACTTATGCTCTCGAGAGAAGCCACTAGTGAAACCTATGGCCCCCGGGTCTATCTTTATCATATTGATCTCCTACTACTTAGTTATTTCCTTTGCTATTTACTTTGCCTTTATTTTACTTTGCATCTTTATCAAAAAATACCAAAAATATTATCTTATCATATCTATCAGATCTCACTCTCGTAAGTGGCCTTATAGGGATTGACAACCCCTATTTGCGTTGGTTGCGAGGATTTATTTGTTTTGTGCAGGTACGAGGGACTTGCGCGTAGCCTCCTACTGGATTGATACGTTGGTTCTCAAAAACTGAGGGAAATACTTACGCTACTTTGCTGCATCATCCCTTCCTCTTCGGGGAAAACCAAGGTAGTGCTCAAGAGGTAGCAGTAAACACCTCGATGTACAATTCTGTCAGCAAGACCCTGTTACAATTGTTGATGACATTCCGGTAACCACCGATGGACGAGAACTTTGCCTATTGGTCCGCCTCGTTCAACGACCGGGAAAATGGTTCTCTTCGTCCCTCGCCCTTGGTACCGATGTTGTTCCCGACATAACTGATAGGCTATCCTCTGACATGCCTTGCTTACATGATCGTGCAAGACGTCATCGCCCTTCCGACTTTTAACCCACATGGTGGGCCCATAACCCACAGTTCCACGGGATTGAAACCTGACTCTCATGTACACCCTGTTGTCAAAGTTATTCCTCACGCTTGACTTCGTATATAATTCACGGGCCACCTGCCTAGTGATCTATTCTGGTATCAAACACAAAATTTATTCCCATTGCTCTGGACCACCCTTTTACACTTTGTTTTAGGCTTCGAACGATTGCCTACCCGCTTGAAACTTCTCATGGTACTTTCTTAATTTGCTCTCGATATGTTCTTATGTTTCAGTTCGAGAGTTACTTTCCGCCACCTTCCCCGATGTTAGCTACCAGATAGTCAACCTTGCAGGTCCGTTCTCCTGGAATATACCCACCCTTTATTCTTTCGTAAGTATGATGGAGTTCCCGAAGAAATGATACCGACTTCATCATGATGACCTGGAGCAGAGAAATAAAGATATCAACATAATGGATCAACCTCTTCGAGAAGAGCAACCAAGACCGAGAAGACTCATTAGAATATTGTAACCAAATCATTTCCCCATTACTCCCCCTCTTAAATCTCGGGATGAGATTTCTTGTAGTGGAGGAGAATTGTGATGCCCGGATAATTAAGCTACAGTAATTCCACGTTAATGGTGCCATGTCATCGGCATTACTGTTGCTAATCTCACCTTGGTTCAAAAATGAGTCAAATTCAAATTCAAATAACAAGCCAAAATATTATTTCTTCAAACAGTAAATTAAAAATGTTACTTGGGTTGCAAATATTCACTAACTAATTGTCATTTATTAACCAACATTTTATAAGGTGGCTGAGTGTCCTAAAATAAATGAAACATGGGCCAATTCATTGTTGAAAATGCTTTTCCTAATTTATGAAAAATACAAACTAATTTAATTAACCCCCCAAAACTTTCTTGCAGTGTCTAATATTGGATCACTAAATATGGGCCAAGTTTCATATTTTATAAAACTCATTTACTATTAAAAATAAAAGAAAAACAACAACATAAAAGAAAAACAGAAATGAAATGAAAACAAAAGGAAAAGGCCACCGACCACTATACACCGCAACCTGCTCAGCGACAGTGCAGCCTGGCCTAGCCCAGCTCGGCCTTTCCCCTTCCTCCCACCCCTGGACGCAGCACGTGCGCTCCCGAGGCAGGTCGTCGTCTCCACCGCACCCGATCGCGCCCACGCATCGCTACAGCGCCGCAGATGGATAAGAGCGCCACCGTCGACCACCCTGCAACCCCTAGCTCGAACCCTCACTATCTCCCTCTCCTTCTCCCTCTCAGATCTCACTCGCCCGAACGCACCAGTCAACGTGCCTCGTCGTTGGCGTGGCCAATGTCCACCTTCCGCCGTTCCGAGCTGTCCACGGGGACCGCCGCTGTCGACCACGACGCCTGCTCCTGCTGGATGGCACCGGGATGCCACATCGACGCCGCCCTCGCTGATCCCCTTCGTCGAGCTCCGACTCTGCGTCGCCGATCCGCTCCACCGCCACCTCCCCGGCCTCCAAGAGCTGCTCCTCGACCCCCATTGTGAGCCGCCGCGCTGGTTGTGCTCCTCCCCTCCCCTCCTAATCGCCCCTAGACGCCCGAGCCACCGCAGCCAAACCTCACCGCCAATGCTTGCCTCGCAATCGCGGCCACTGGCCTCCGAGCCCGCGCCCGAGCAGTGCCTGATCGGAGCGCAACGCGACCCCCAACTCCCCTCCTAGTTCCTCCTAGCCCCGGGTCCGAGTTCGCCCGACTCCGGTCGCCGCCGATGTCGAAGCCCCACTCAACTCCGGCCACCCCCGCACCTGCAGCTTGCCCCACCGGAAGCGCACGAGCGTCAGCTCACCTTAGGACCTAACCGAGCTCCAAATGGGCCAATGTGGCCAATTTCCGGCGCTGTCCCGCGTTGCACCGCCGTTGATTTGGTCGCCGTCGCGCGCTTCGGTGTTTAAGCGCTGGCAGGACCCACCTGTCAGGCCATTAGCCGCTAACACCCGTCCCTAGCACCCACTGACCAGTGGGCCCACCTACTGTAGAGTTTAAGTTAATTAAACTAACCCTGTTATTAAACAAGGTCACTGACAGCCGAACCCCACCCTGTTAACTAACTAATTCAATTAACTAAACCACTGTTGTTTAGCTTACTCGCTGACTACTGGGCCCGACTGGTCAGTTTGACTAGTCAACCTACTGACTGGGCTAGTCCTAGTCTATGACAGGTGGGCCCCCTGTTGACCTGTTTACTAGTCAACTGGTCAATTCTTGACCTACTGACTCAGTAGGCTGGCCCAACCTGTGAGCCTGTAATGCCATTGTTGTGTACACTTCTGTGTGTACACCTAGCACTTAGTATTTAATATATTTTCGAATTAAGTAAATTTCAGAAATTCAGAAAATGATTTAAAACTTTGAAAATTAATATAAAATAATCCGTAGCTCGGATGGAAAAACTTTGTACATGAAAGTTGCTCAGAACGATGAGACAAATCCGAACCCGCGGCATGTTCGTCCACCACACGTCCCTAGCATAGCGAACACGCAACTTTCCCCCTCCGATCCGTTTGTCCAAAAACGCAAAACACTGAGAATACTTTCCCGGATGTTTCCACCCTTTGCTGGTATCACCTAGTACTGCATTAGGTCAACTCTAGCACCGTGTATTGCCATCTTATGCTTTGATTGCTCTGTTATTTATTGTGTTCCCCTCTGTTACTTCTTTTCGGTAGACCCCGGGCCCGCTGTCGGTACCCCTGTGATCTACTACATCAACGACGAACCCTTCTTGCCAGAGCAACCAGCACTACTAGGGAAAAGCCTAGTAGTAGCGCGGGTTTTTAGGCTATCAGCAGCGCGGAGGGCCGCGCTACCAATAAGGCGCTATAGCTAACTCCTAGTAGTAGCTTTGTATTCACCCGTGCTACTACTATTGACTATAGCAGCAGAGCTTTTACAGAACGCATTGCTATTAGTTAGTTGTAGCGATTTCCTAGCCCTGCGCTACTGCTATATCTTTCATCATTTCAACCCCGTTTCAGCTTCAATAAACTACAATTTCGAGATACTAGGTACTACTAGATATCAATTTCATAAAGGCATAAAGCATTATAGGTACTAGGTAGTATTCCCTCGGTTCCAAATTACTCATCGTGGTTTCAGTTCAAATTTGAACTAAAACCACGACGAGTAATTTGAAATGGAGGGAGTACTAGATAACAATTTCATATATACTCAACATGCATCCTCAAGCAGTACTAGGTGATATCGATGACGATCATCATATGTAGTTTTAGATGATATCGACGATGATCATCATATGTAGTTCTACATGATATCGACGGCAATCATCATATGTAGTTCTAGATGATATAGCCACACACACACATATGTAGTTCTAGATGATATCGACGACGATCATCATCCTCAAGCCTGGACGGCGGGTGTTCCTGATAGTAATTAGGATGGCCTGTCCAACACGAAGATTCTTGCCAACAAGGAATCTCTTCCAGTTGCAAGGCTGCTGGCGCACCTTGACTTGCACAGTCGACATAGTGGTGGTGGTGGCGGCGCCATTTTCCTAAAGCAATATGAGCAAAGGATTAACGATCCACTTCACAGGAAAGAAAAATAGTAGCATGTGACTGTAACTAAATTGGCACCTACATTTGCCAAAAAATAACCTATTACAAAAAAACAAAAACATCTACATATCCATGTACAGAAAAAATAACAATAAAATGATGCATACTAAATCAACTAGCCTACTAAATCAACTAGCCTACTAAATCAACTAAATCAAAATGTTCTAAATCAACTAGCCTACTAAATCTACTAAATCAAAATGTTCTAAATCAACTAAATCAACTAGCCTACTAAATCAACTAAATCAAAATGTTGCATATGAACTAGCCTACTAAATCAAAATGTAGCAGGGAGGAGGGAGAAGGAGGGGCGACTCGAGGAGGGAGAAGAGAGTAGGACGGAGGAGGAAGGCGGAGCGAGGAGGGGCCGGCCGGCGGCGAGTCGAGGGAGGACGGAGGAGGAGGGCGATACCGAGTCCAGCGAGGAGGAGGAGTTGACGGCGGCACAGAGGGAAGAGGGGTAGGCGACGGCGGCCGGCGGGGGAGGACCGACGCGCGGGGGGGGGGGGGGGAGGGTTGAGGGGGGAGTAGTCTGAGTGTGTGAGTGCATATCGCGAAGAGGAGCGGTAGTGGGGGTGGAGATAGCTAGTTTTAGCAGTAGCGCTCTAAAGGAGAAGGCGCTACTGCTAAACTACCTATCAATAGCGCTATCCGAGTAAACGCGTTGCTGCAAGAACTAGCTTCGTGGCGGGGTCGTGGGAATTTTAGTAGTAACGTGTTTATGACGTAATGCGCTACTGCTAGAACTTTATCTACAGCGCGGTTTGCACAGGCGCGCTACTGCTACTTAGCACGAGCGTACTTTTTTGACCCTCGCTACTGCTAAAATTCTGCGTATAAGGTTTTCCCTAGTAGTGCAGGCAAGCCCCCCCTTGATCAACCCGATATCGCCTATTCTTCTCTCTACTGCCTGCATTAGAGTAGTGTACCATGTTACTGCTTTCTGATAATCCTATTATGATGCATAGCCTGTCTTTGCTACTACTGTTGTTACCTTTACCTGCAATCCTAAATACTTAGTATAGGATGCTAGTATTCCATTAGTGGCCCTACATTCTTGTCCGTCTGCCATGCTATACTATCGGGCTGTGATCACTTGGGAGGTGATCACGGGTATATACTTATAGTTATATACATAATATGTGATACATGTGGTGACTAAAGTCGGGTCGGCTCGTAGAGTACCCGCAAGTGATTCCGATGTAGGGGCTGAAGGGGCAGGTGGTTCCATCCAGGTAGTGGTGGGCCTGGGTTCCCGACGGCCCCCAACTGTTACTTTGTGGCAGAGCGATAGGGCAGGTTGAGATCACCTAGGAGAGAGGTGGGCCTGGCCCTGGTCGGCGTTCATGGTTACTTCAAAATAACATGCTTAACGAGATCTTGGTATTTGATCTGAGTCTGGCCACTGGCCTATACGCACTAACCAACTACGCGGGAACAGTTATGGGCACTCGACGTCGTGGTTTCAGCTGAAGCCTTCGTGACATCAGTGACTCAGCGGCACGCGTCGGGTTGGACCGCGTAATGCAACTTCCTTTGTAATGGAGGTTGCTAGGTCTGCTCACTGGCCGCCCACGCAACGTGCAGGTGTGTAATGGGCGATGGGCCCAGACCTCTGCGCGCATAGGATTTAGACCGGCGTGCTGACCTCTCTGTTGTGCCTAGGTGGGGCTGCGATGTGTTGATCTTCCGAGGCCGGGCATGACCCAGAAAAGTGTGACCGGCCAAAGGGATCGAGCGTGTTGGGAAATGTGGTGCACCCCTATAGGGAAGTTTATCTATTCGAATAGCTGTGTCCCTTGGTAAAAGGACGACCCGGAGTTGTACCTTGACCTTATGACAACTAGAACCAGATACTTAATAAAACACACCCTTTCAAGTGCCACATACCCGGTGGTCGCTCTCTCACAGGGCGACGAGGAGAGGATCGCCGGGTAGGATTATGCCATGCGATGATACTTGGTTAACTTACCATCTACTCTCTTCTACTGCTTCAAGATGGAGGCTTCCAGAAGCATAGTCTTTGATAGGACTAGCTATCCCCCTCTTATTCTGGCATTCTGCAGTTCAGTCCACATATACTACCCCTTTCATTGATACCAATGCATATGTAGTGTAGCTCCTTGCTTGCGAGTACTTTGGATGAGTACTCATGGTTGCTTTGCTCCCCCTTTTTCCCCTTTCTATACCCGGTTGTTGCGACCAGACGTTGGAGTCTAGGAGCCAGACGCCACCGTCAACGACGACTCCTACTACACTGGAGGTGCCTACTACTACATGTAGGCCGCTGGCGATGACCAGGAGTAGTTTAGGAGGATCCCAGGTAGGAGGCCTACACCTCTTTCGATATGTATCCCAGTTTGTGCTAGCCATCTTATGGCAACTTGTTTAACTTATGTCTGTACTAAGATATTGTTGCTTCCGCTGAGTCGTCTATGATCGAGCTCTTGTATTCGAGCCCTCGAGGCCCCTGGCTTGTAATATGATGCTTGTATGACTTATTTTATTTGTCGGGTTGTGTTGTGATATCTTCCAGTGAGTCCCTGATATTGATCGTACACATTTGCGTGCATGATTAGTGTATGATTGAATCGGGGCGTCACAGTTTGTCTTCCTTCTATGGTGCGGCAGACAGGAGCATGAGATACAAGTCATGGGACACCATGAAAATATTACGTGGGGAGAATGCACTTCCATGGGTCTGCAAGGGAGACTTTAATGAAATTCTGAGGCTAGAGGAGCAAATGGGACCAAATGAGCGAGATAGTGCTCGAAGGTTTCAGAGAAGCAGTTGATGTATGCGAGCTAGCGGATCTCGAGTATAAAGGATTGGATTGGACTTTCGAGAAGAAAATTGTGGGAGGAGATTATTGTACGGTAAGGCTGGACCGAGTTTTGGACACGACCAATTGAACAGCTTTGTTCTCGTACGCTACGGTTGAGCACCTCACAGCAGCGAAATCTGACCACAGTCCGATCTTATTGATTAACGAGATGGAGGCAAAGCAATCAAAGAATTGCGCTGAAGAAGTCGATCCGCTATGAATGTATGTGGGAAAGCAATGCCAGGTTTGGTGGCATACTTGAGCAAGCCTCAGATCGGGATCAGCCGGCGGCAACACTGTTTGAGCTAGCGACCAAGTTGTCCTCGGTCGGGACTGCATTGAAACATTGGAGCAAGCTGTCCTTTGGGTCAGTTAGACAAGAGCTGAGAAGGCTGCGACAGAGACTGGCCGTGCTGAGAGAAGACCCGGCCCGTGTTGGGCTGGGAGTGGAAGAGAAGAAGGTCTTGGACCAGATCATTGAGCTGTCTCTTCCAGAAGAGATCATGATGAGACAAAGGTCACACATGGACTGGCTAGCCGCTGGTGACAACAATATGATCTCTACTACACAACCTTCTTCTTATAGACGTTGTTGGGCCTCCAAGTGCAGAGGTTTGTAGGCAGTAGCAAATTTCCCTCAAGTGGATGACCTAAGGTTTATCAATCCGTAGGAGGCGTAGGATGAAGATGGTCTCTCTCAAGCAACCCTGCAACCAAATAACAAAGAGTCTCTTGTGTCCCCAACACACCCAATACAATGGTAAATTGTATCGGTGCACAAGTTCGGCGAAGAGATGGTGATACAAGTGGTATATGGATAGTAGATAAAGGTTTTTGTAATCTGAAAATTAAAAACAGCAAGGTAACTAACGATAAAAGTGAGCGTAAACGGTATTGCAATGCGTTGAAACAAGGCCTAGGGTTCATACTTTCACTAGTGTAAGTCCTCTCAACAATACTAACATAATTGGATCACATAACTATCCCTCAACATGCAACAAAGAGTCACTCCAAAGTCACTAATAGCGGAGAACGAACGAAGAGATTATGGTAGGGTATGAAACCACCTCAAAGTTATTCTTTCCAATCAATCCGTTGGGCTATTCCTATAAGTGTCACAAACAGCCCTAGAGTTCGTACTAGAATAACACCTTAAGACACAACTCAACCAAAACCCTAATGTCACCTAGATACTCCAATGTCATCTCAAGTATCCGTGGGTATGATTATACGATATGCATCACACAATCTTAGATTCATCTATTCAACCAACACATAGAACCTCAAAGAGTGCCCCAAAGTTCTACCGGAGAATCACGACGAAAACGTGTGCCAACCCCTATGCATAGGTTCATTGGCGGAACCCGCAAGTTGATCACCAAAACATACATCAAGTGAATCACGTGGTATCCCATTGTCACCACAGATATCCACGGCAAGACATACATCAAGTGTTCTCAAATCGTTAAAGACTCAATCCGATAAGATTACTTCAAAGGGGAAACTCAATTCATTACAAGAGAGAATAGGGGGAGGAGAAACATCATAGGATCCAAATATAATAACTAAGCTCGCGATACATCAAGATCGTAACACCTCAAGAACACGAGAGAGAGAGAGAGAGAGAGATCAAACACATAGCTACTGGTACATACCCTCAACCCCGATGGAGAACTACTCCCTCCTCGTCATGGAGAGCTCTGGGATGATGAAGATGGCCACCGAAGAGGGATTGCCCCCTCCGGCAGGGTGCTGGAATGGGTCTAGATTGGCTTTCGGTGGCTACGGAGGCTTCTGGCGGCGGAACTCCTGATCTATTGTCTTTTTCTGGAAGTTTCAGGGTACGTGAGTATATATGGGTGCAGGAAGTACGTCGGTGGAGCTTCGGGGGCACCACGAGGCAGGGGGCGCACCCTAGGGGGGGTGCCCCCACCCTCGTGAGCACCTCCCTTGGCTCCTGACGTGGGGTCCAAGTCCATCCGGTAGCTTTCCTTCCAAAAATAACTTCTCCAATTGATTTCGTTCCGTTTCGACTCTTTTTGATATTCCTTTTCTTCGAAACACTGAAATAGGCAAAAAACAGCAATTCTGGGCTGGGCCTCCGGTTAATAGGTTAGTCCCAAAAATAATATAAAAGTGGATAATAAAGCCCAATATTTCCCAAAACAGTAGATAACATAGCATGGAGCAATCAAAAATTATAGATACGTTGGAGACGTATCACAATACACAATATTTTCAGAGGAAAGCGAGTGCTAGAAGGGCCAAGAACACCATAATGCATCTCCAGAAGCCAGATGGGATGGTCACGTCTGAATTGGAGGAGATGGCCGATATGACAAATGAGTTTTATGGCAATCTGTACAAATCCGAAGGGTGTATTTGTTGGGGAACATAGTAATTTCAAAAAAATTCCTACGCACATGCAAGATCATGGTGATGCATAGCAACGAGAGGGGGAGAGTGTGATCTACGTACCCTTGTAGATCGACAACGGAAGCATTAACTTGGTTGATGTAGTTGTACGTCTCCACGGCCCGACCGATCAAGCACCGAAACTACGGCACCTCCGAGTTCTAGCACACGTTCAGCTCGATGACGATCCCCGGACTCCGATCCAGCAAAGTGTCGGGGAAGAGTTCCGTCAGCACGATGGCGTGGTGACGATCTTGATGTACTACCGTCGCAGGGCTTCGCCTAAGCACCGCTACAATATTATCGAGGACTATGGTGGAAGGGGGCACCGCACACAGCTAAGAAAATGATCACGTGGATCAACTTGTGTGTCTAGGGGTGCCCCTTGCCTCCGTATATAAAGGATCCAAGGGGGGGTGCAGCCGGCCCTAGTAGGAGGCGCACAGGAGGAGTCCTACTCCTACCGGGAGTAGGACTCCCCTTCCTTTCCTTGTCCAAGTAGGAGAGGGGGGAGGAGAGAAGGAAAAAGGGGGGGCGCCGCCCCTTCCTCCTTGTCCAATTCGGACTAGGGGGAGAGGGGGCGTGCGACCTGCCCTGGCAGCCCCTCCTCTTCTCCACTTTAGGCCCATGAGGCCCATTAACCCCCCAGGGGGTTCCGGTAACCCCCCGGTGCTCCGGTTTTATCCGAAACTTCCCCGAAACACTTCCGGTGTCCGAATATAGCCGTCCAATATATCAATCTTTATGTCTCGACCATTTTGAGACTCCTCATCATGTCCGTGATCACATCCGGGACTCCGAACTAACTTCGGTACATAAAAAACTCATAAACTCATAATATAACTGTCATCGAAACCTTAAGCGTGCGGACCCTACGGGTTCGAGAACAATGTAGACATGACCGAGACACGTCTCCGGTCAATAACCAATAGCGGAACCTGGATGCTCATATTGGCTCCTACATATTCTACGAAGATCTTTATCAGTCAGACCGCATAACAACATACGTCATTCCCTTTGTCATCGGTATGTTACTTGCCCGAGATTCGATCGTCGGTATCTCAATACCTAGTTCAATCTCGTTACCGGCAAGTCTCTTTACTCGTTCTGTAATACATCATCCCGCAACTAACTCATTAGTTGCAATGCTTGCAAGGCTTAAATGATGTGCATTACCGAGAGGGCCCAGAGATACCTCTCCGACAATCGGAGTGACAAATCCTAATCTCGAAATACGACAACCCAACATGTACCTTTGGAGACACCTGTAGAGCTCCTTTATAATCACCCAGTTACGTTGTGACGTTTGGTAGCACACAAAGTGTTCCTCTGGCAAACGGGAGTTGCATAATCTCATAGTCATAGGAACATGTATAAGTCATGAAGAAAGCAATAGCAACATACTAAACGATCGGGTGCTAAGCTAATGGAATGGGTCATGTCAATCAGATCATTCAACTAATGATGTGATCCCGTTAATCAACTAACAACTCTTTGTCCATGGTTAGGAAACATAACCATCTTTGATTAACGAGCTAGTCAAGTAGAGGCATACTAGTGACACTCTGTTTGTCTATGTATTCACACATGTATTATGTTTCCGGTTAACACAATTCTAGCATGAATAATAAACTTTTATCATGATATAAGGAAATAAATAATAACTTTATTATTGCCTCTAGGGCATATTTCCTTCAGTCTCCCACTTGCACTAGAGTCAATAATCTAGATTACACATAATGATTCTAACACCCATGGAGCCTTGGTGCTGATCATGTTTTGCTCGTGGAAGAGGCTTAGTCAACGGGTCTGCAACAGTCAGATCCGTATGTATCTTGCAAATCTCTATGTCTCCCACCTGGACTAGATCCCGGATGGAATTGAAGCATCTCTTGATGTGCTTGGTTCTCTTGTGAAATCTGGATTCCTTCGCCAAGGCAATTGCACCAGTATTGTCACAAAAGATTTTCATTGGACCCGATGCACTAGGTATGACACCTAGATCGGATATGAACTCCTTCATCCAGACTCCTTCATTTGCTGCTTCCGAAGCAGCTATGTATTCCGCTTCACACGTAGATCCCGCCACGATGCTTTGTTTAGAACTGCACCAACTGACAGCTCCACCGTTTAATGTAAACACGTATCTGGTTTGCGATTTAGAATCGTCCGGATCAGTGTCAAAGCTTGCATCAACGTAACCGTTTATGATGAGCTCTTTGTCACCTCCATATACGAGGAACATATCCTTAGTCCTTTTCACGTACTTCAGGATGTTCTTGACCGCTGTCCAGCGATCCACTCCTGGATTACTTTGGTACCTCCCTGCTAGACTTATAGCAAGGCACACATCAGGTCTGGTACACAACATTGCATACATGATAGAGCCTATGGCTGAAGCATAGGGAACATCTTTCATTTTCTCTCTATCTTCTGCAGTGGTCGGGCATTGAGTCTGACTCAACTTCACACCTTGTAACACAGGCAAGAACCCTTTCTTTGCTTGATCCATTTTGAACTTCTTCAAAATCTTGTCAAGGTATGTGCTTTGTGAAAGTCCAATTAAACTTCTTGATCTATCTCTATAGATCTTTATGCCTAATATGTAAGCTGCTTCACCGAGGTCTTTCATTGAAAAACTCTTATTCAAGTATCCCTTTATGCTATCCAGAAATTCTATATCATTTCCGATCAGTAATATGTCATCCACATATAATATCAGAAATGCTACAGAGCTCCCACTCACTTTCTTGTAAATACAGGCTTCTCCAAAAGTCTGTATAAAACCAAATGCTTTGATCACACTATCAAAGCGTTTATTCCAACTCCGAGAGGCTTGCACTAGTCCATAAATGGATCGCTGGAGCTTGCACACTTTGTTAGCTCCCTTTGGATCGACAAAACCTTTCGGTTGCATCATATACAACTCTTCTTCCAGAAATCCATTCAGGAATGCAGTTTTGACATCCATCTGCCAAATTTCATAATCATAAAATGCGGCAATTGCTAACATGATTCGGACAGACTTAAGCATCGCTACGGGTGAGAAGGTCTCATCGTAGTCAACCCCTTGAACTTGTCGAAACCTTTTTGCGACAAGTCGAGCTTTGTACACAGTAATATTACCGTCGGCGTCAGTCTTCTTCTTGAAGATCCATTTATTCTCAATTGCTTGCCGATCATTGGGCAAGTCAACCAAAGTCCACACTTTGTTCTCATACATGGATCCCATCTCAGATTTCATGGCTTCAAGCCATTTTGCGGAATCTGGGCTCACCATCGCTTCTTCATAGTTCGTAGGTTCATCATGATCTAGTAGCATGACTTCCAGAACTGGATTACCATACCACTCTGGCGCGGATCTCACTCTGGTTGATCTACGAGGTTCAGTAGTATCTTGTTCTGAAGTTTCATGATCATTATCATTAGCTTCCTCACTAATTGGTGTAGGTGTCACAGAAACAGTTTTCTGTGATGCACTACTTTCCAATAAGGGAGCAGGTACAGTTACCTCGTCAAGTTCTACTTTCCTCCCACTCACTTCTTTCGAGAGAAACTCCTTCTCTAGAAAGTTTCCGAACTTAGCAACAAAAGTCTTGCCTTCGGATCTGTGATAGAAGGTGTATCCAATAGTCTCCTTTGGATATCCTATGAAGACACATTTCTCCGATTTGGGTTCGAGCTTATCAGGTTGAAGCTTTTTCACATAAGCATCGCAGCCCCAAACTTTCAGAAATGACAACTTTGGTTTCTTGCCAAACCATAGTTCATAAGGCGTCGTTTCAACGGATTTTGATGGTGCCCAATTTAACGTGAATGCGGCCATCTCCAAGGCATAACCCCAAAACGATAGCGGTAAATCAGTAAGAGATATCATAGATCGCACCATATCTAGTAAAGTACGATTACGACGTTCGGACACACCATTACGCTGTGGTGTTCCGGGTGGCGTGAGTTGCGAAACTATTCCGCATTGTTTCAAATGTACACCAAACTCGTAACTCAAATATTATCCTCCATGATCAGATCGTAGAAACTTTATTTTCTTGTTATGATGATTTTCAACTTCACTCTGAAATTCTTTGAACTTTTCAAACGTTTCAGACTTATGTTTCATTAAGTAGATATACCCATATCTGCTTAAGTCATCTGTGAAGGTGAGAAAATAACGATATCCGCCACGAGCCTCAATATTCATCGGACCACATACATCTGTATGTATGATTTCCAACAAATCTGTTGCTCTCTCCATAGTACCGGAGAACGGCGTTTTAGTCATCTTGCCCATGAGGCACGGTTCGCAAGTACCAAGTGATTCATAATCAAGTGGTTCCAAAAGTCCATCAGTATGGAGTTTCTTCATGCGCTTTACACCGATATGACCTAAACGGCAGTGCCACAAATAAGTTGCACTATCATTATCAACTCTGCATCTTTTGGCTTCAACATTATGAATATGTGTGTTACTACTATCGAGATTCAATAAGAATAGACCACTCTTCAAGGGTGCATGACCATAAAAGATATTACTCATATAAATAGAACAACCATTATTCTCTGATTTAAATGAATAACCGTCTCGCATCAAACAAGATCCAGATATAATGTTCATGCTTAACGCTGGCACCAAATAACAATTATTTAGGTCTAATATTAATCCCGAAGGTAGATGTAGAGGTAGCGTGCCGACCGCGATCACATCGACTTTGGAACCGTTTCCCACGCGCATCGTCACCTCGTCCTTAGCCAATCTTCGCTTAATTCGTAGTCCCTGTTTCGAGTTGCAAATATTAGCAACAGAACCAGTATCAAATACCCAGGTGCTACTGCGAGCATTAGTAAGGTACACATCAATAACATGTATATCACATATACCTTTGTTCACCTTGCCATCCTTCTTATCCGCCAAATACTTGGGGCAGTTCCGCTTCCAGTGACCAGTCTGCTTGCAGTAGAAGCACTCAGTTTCAGGCTTAGGTCCAGACTTGGGTTTCTTCTCTTGAGCAGCAACTTGCTTGCTGTTCTTCTTGAAGTTCCCCTTCTTCTTCCCTTTGCCCTTTTTCTTGAAACTAGTGGTCTTGTTGACCATCAACACTTGATGCTCCTTTTTGATTTCTACCTCCGCAGCTTTCAGCATTGCGAAGAGCTCGGGAATAGTCTTATTCATCCCTTGCATATTATAGTTCATCACGAAGCTCTTGTAGCTTGGTGGCAGTGATTGGAGAATTCTGTCAATGACGCAATCATCTGGAAGATTAACTCCCATTTGAATCAAGTGATTATTATACCCAGACATTTTGAGTATATGCTCACTGACAGAACTGTTCTCCTCCATCTTGCAGCTATAGAACTTATTGGAGACTTCATATCTCTCAATCCGGGCATTTGCTTGAAATATTAACTTCAACTCCTGGAACATCTCATATGCTCCATGACGTTCAAAACGTCGTTGAAGTCCCGGTTCTAAGCCGTAAAGCATGGCACACTGAACTATCGAGTAGTCATCAGCTTTGCTCTGCCAGACGTTCACAACATCTGGTGTTGCTCCAGCAGCAGGCCTGGCACCCAGCGGTGCTTCCAGGACGTAATTCTTCTGTGCAGCAATGAGGATAATCCTCAAGTTACGGACCCAGTCCGTGTAATTGCTACCATCATCTTTCAACTTTGCTTTCTCAAGGAACGCATTAAAATTCAACGGAACAACAGCATGGGCCATTTATCTACAATCATACATAAACAAGCAAGATACTATCAGGTACTAAGTTCATGATAAATTTAGGTTCAATTAATCATATTACTTAAAGAACTCCCACTTAGATAGACATCCCTCTAATCCTCTAAGTGATTACGTGATCCAAATCAACTAAACCATGTCCGATCATCACGTGAGATGGAGTAGTTTCATTGGTGAACATCACTATGTTGATCATATCTACTATATGATTCACGCTCGACCTTTCGGTCTCCGTGTTCCGAGGCCATATCTGTATATGCTTGGCTCGTCAAGTATAACCTGAGTATTCCACGTGTGCAACTGTTTTGCACCCGTTGTATTTGAACGTAGAGCCTATCACACCCGATCATCACGTGGTGTCTCAGCACGAAGAACTTTCGCAACGGTGCATACTCAGGGAGAACACTTCTTGATAATTTAGTGAGAGATCATCTTATAATGCTACCGTCAATCAAAGCAAGATAAGATGCATAAAAGATAAACATCACATGCAATCAATATAAGTGATATGATATGGCCAGCATCATCTTGTGCTTGTGATCTCCATCTCCGAAGCACCGTCGTGATCACCATCGTCACCGGCGCAACACCTTGATCTCCATCGTAGCATCGTTGTCGTCTCGCCAATCTTATGCTTCCACGACTATCGCTACCGCTTAGTGATAAAGTAAAGCATTACAGCGCGATTGCATTGCATACAATAAAGCGACAACCATATGGATCCTGCCAATTGCCGATAACTCGGTTACAAAACATGATCATCTCATACAATAAAATTTAGCATCATGTCTTGACCATATCACATCACAACATGCCCTGCAAAAACAAGTTAGACGTCCTCTACTTTGTGGTTGCAAGTTTTACGTGGCTGCTACGGGCTTAAGCAAGAACCAATCTTACCTACGCATCAAAACCACAACGATAGTTTGTCAAGTTGGTGCTGTTTTAACCTTCGCAAGGACCGGGCGTAGCAACACTCGGTTCAACTAAAGTTGGAGAAACTGTCACCCGCAAGCCACCTATGTGCAAAGCACATCGGGAGAACCTGTCTCGCGTAAGCGTACGCGTAATGTCGGTCCAGGCCGCTTCGTCCAACAATACCGCCGAACCAAAGTATGACATGCTGGTAAGTAGTATGACTTGTATCACCCACAACTCACTTGTGTTCTACTCGTGCATATAACATCAACATATAAAACCTAGGCTCGGATGCCACTATTGGGGAACGTAGTAATTTCAAAAAAATTCCTACGCACACGCAAGATCATGGTGATGCATAGCAACGAGAGGGGGAGAGTGTGATCTACGTACCCTTGTAGATCGACAACGGAAGCGTTAACTTGGTTGATGTAGTCGTACGTCTCCACGGCCCGACTGATCAAGCACCGAAACTATGACACCTTTGAGTTCTAGCACACGTTCAGCTCGATGACGATCCCCGGACTCCGATCCAGCAAAGTGTCAGGGAAGAGTTCCGTCAGCACAACGGCGTGGTGATGATCTTGATGTACTACCGTCGCAGGGCTTCGCCTAAGCACCGCTACAATATTATCGAGGACTATGGTGGAAGGGGGCACCGCACACGGCTAAGAATATGATCACGTGGATCAACTTGTGTGTTTAGGGGTGCCCCTTGCCTCCGTATATACAGGATCCAAGGGGGGGTGCGGCCGGCCCTAGTAGGAGGCGCGCAGGAGGAGTCCTACTCCCGATAGGAGTAGGACTCCCCTCCCTTTCCTTGTCCAAGTAGGAGAGGGGGAAGGAGAGAAGGAAAAAGGGGGGGCGCCGCCCCTCCCTCCTTGTCCAAGTCGGACTAGGGGGAGCGGGGTGCGCGGCCTGCCCTGGTAGCCCCTCCTCTTCTCCACTTTAGGCCCATGAGGCCCATTAACCCCCCGGGGGGTTCCGGTAACCCCCCGGTGCTCCGATTTTATCTGAAACTTCCCCGGAACACTTCGGGTGTCCGAATATAGCCGTCCAATATATCAATCTTTATGTCTCGACCATTTCGAGACTCCTCATCATGTACGTGATCACATCCGGGACTCCGAACTAACTTCAGTACATCAAAACACATAAACTCGTAATATAACTGTCATCGAAACCTTAAGCATGCGGACCCTACAGGTTCGAGAACAATGTCGACATGACCGAGACACGTCTCCGGTCAATAACCAATAGCGGAACCTGTATGCTCATATTGGCTCCTACATATTCTACGAAGATCTTTATCGGTCAGACCGCATAACAGCATACGTCGTTCCCTTTGTCATCGGTATGTTACTTGCCGAGATTCGATCGTCGGTATCTCAATACCTAGTTCAATCTCGTTACCGGCAAGTCTCTTTACTCGTTCTGTAATACATCATCCCGCAACTACCTCATTAGTTGCAATGCTTGCAAGGCTTAAGTGATGTGCAATACCGAGAGGGCCCAGAGATACCTCTCCAACAATCGGAGTGACAAATCCTAATCTCGAAATACGCCAACCCAACATGTACCTTTGGAGACACCTGTAGAGCTCCTTTATAATCACCCAGTTACGTTGTGACGTTTGGTAGCACACAAAGTGTTCCTCTGGCAAACGGGAGTTGCATAATCTCATAGTCATAGGAACATGTATAAGTCATGAAGAAAGCAATAGCAACATACTAAACGATCGGGTGCTAAGCTAATGGAATGGGTCATGTCAATCAGATCATTCAACTAATGATGTGATCCTGTTAATCAAATAATAACTCTTTGTCCATGGTTAGGAAACATAACATCTTTGATTAACGAGCTAGTCAAGTAGAGACATACTAGTGACACTCTGTTTGTCTATGTATTCACACATGTATTATGTTTCCGGCTAATACAATTCTAGCATGAATAATAAACTTTTATCATGATATAAGGAAATAAATAATAACTTTATTATTGCCTCTAGGGCATATTTCCTTCAGTATTGGCATAGAGGAAGTGTTGCCACACATACCTGTTAGGGTGGATGGTGATATGAATGCCAGGCTGAACGCACCATACACAAATGAAGAATTTAAAGAGACACTATTTCAAATGTTTCCAACAAAGCACCGGGGCCTGGTGGCTTCCTGACGCATTTCTTTTAGAGACACTGGGTGCTTTGTGGTGATGAGGTAACCAGCGTGATTATACGATTGCTCAATGGAGATGACTCATCGGAGGATATCAACCGCGCGTTCATCGTTCTTATTCCCAAGATAGCTAGTCCAAAAGTCTTAGAACAATTTCGGCCTATAAGTCTTTGCAACGTGATCTATAAGATTGCGTCAAAGGTCTTAGCCAACAGGCTGAAGATTATTCCCCCGAGGTAATTTCTGAGGAGCAGTCCGCCTTTGTGCCTGGAAGTTTTATTATGGATAACTTCATAACGGCTTATGAGTGTCTACATTATATGAAGACAAGGAGAGTTAAAGCAAACCGTGTTGTGGCTCTGAAGTTAGATATGTTAAAAGCTTATGATAGGCTTGAATGGCCTTATTTGAAAGTAGTGATGTTGAAGATGGGCATTAGCCCTCGATTCACAGAGACGGTTATGAGGTGCGTGTCATTAGTCACGTTTTCAGTTCTTTTTAATGGTGGTAGTCTGCATGATTTCAGGCCAAAGAGGGGAATGAGACAAGGGGACCCCATATCCCCGTATCTATTTCTGTTAGCAGATGAAGGTCTCTCGTGCCTACTAAAGGCCCAAGGTGTTGGGGTCCGAGGGCTGTCCGTGGCAAATTATGCTCCCGCAATCAACCATTTACTTTTTGCAGATGATAGTCTCTTGTTCTTTGAAGCTAACAGTGAGAGCGCTGCACAAGTATGGGAGGTGCAGAAAATGTATCGTGATGCTTCGGGACAACGCATTAACACCGACAAATCCTTGATCTTTTTCAGTAAGGGGGTGCCAGAGACCACACGAGAAGAGATAAAAGATGTGCTAGATGTTCACAACGAATCATTGTCAGAAAAATATTTGGGACTACCAACGGACGTAGGTAGAAACAAGGAGGGAACTTTTAAATACTTGATGGGTAGAATTTGGAAACACATCCAAGGTTGGATGGAGAAATGCCTATCAGTTGGGGGTAAAGAAGCGCTTATCAAATCTGTAGCACAATCCATCCCGACTTACTCAATGTCATGTTTCAAGCTGCCCCGAGGTCTAATCGAACACTTAAACAACCTTCTCCGGAAGTTTTGGTGGGGCAGCAAAAGGGGCCAGAGGAAGCCAGCATGGGTTTCTTGGAAGACCATGTGCAAATAAAAAAATATGGGTGGAATAGGATTCTGGGATATTGAGCTTTTTAACCTGGCTTATTAGCCCGGCAAGTTTGGCGGCTACTTCAAGATCCTGAGTCATTAAGTGCACGAGTTCTACGAGCTCGTTATTACCCGGACAACAACGTAATCGAGGCCACACTAGGTGCACACCCTTCCCAAGTCTGGCGCTCGCTGATGGAGGGGAAAGAACTACTTGTTCAGGGCTTAATCAGGACGATTGGGTCGGGTTCAGACACACGCATATGGGACGATAACTGGTTGCCTCGTGACTATAAGCTGAAACCTATATGCACCATCGCACCTGATCCGCCGCAGCTTGTCTCAGAGTTGATTGATGCAACAACACGCACATGGAATAAACAAGCTCTGATCGAGCACTTCGTCGGGCCGGACGTGGACATTATCATGAATATACCTTTAAGTTCTCGAGTGCAACATGACTTCTGGGCATGGCACTACGACAGGCAAGGGTGTTTACCATGCGATCAGCATATAAGATGATTAGCGGAATTAAGCACCAGAGAGAGGATTGGTTGGAGCACAGAACGATTCATTCGAATGTTGAAGCTGAAACCAAGTCCTGGTCTTGGTTATGGAAGGTGAAAGTTCCATCTAAAATAAGAGTGTTTGTGTGAAGATTAGCACAAATCTCATTACCAACCAGTTTAGTCCGCAATGAACGTAATATGGCCACATCCCCAGCTTGCGGACTCTGCGATGAGGAGGTGGACTCCTGGCATCATTCCTTGTTTGAATGCCAGATGGCGCGATGTGTTTGGGCGTTGGGAGACGAGGAGATTCTGGACACTACAAGCAATATGTCAACTTATGACCTTCTGTCAGTGACCCTCGAAGAATTGGTCATAAATTTATGACCATTTTAGACCAATTGGTCAAAAGCTGTTTAGGGGGCTCCAAACCCTAAACCATTGCGACCATTTTGGTCAGAAAGGTCGTAATTTCCTTACACGAAATGGTCACAAAGCAAACAGTGCTAGTCCGCTGCCTTATTTCTAGTTGTTAATGACCAATATAGATGGTCATAGCCTTGTAGATTGTGGTGGGTTGTGATGACTAGGCGCCATCTCATCAGTTTTGCCTATGTGTCATGTCCATGTGGCAGTTTTTGCCCTAGGTTGTGAAGCAACCTATATTTCTATCATTCCCAAAATTCCCAAAAAAATCTCATAAATTCTTTGGGGCATATCTTCATCAAATATGTAAAAATCCTTCCTTGCCTAGTTCAAAACTAATTCAAGAATATTCATTTTCCTATTCTGTTCACAACAACACTTTATGAAGGAAGTGCTATTTATATATTCTTGATTGCCCTTGGAATTTTTGGGCACTCTTTCCTATCCAAATCATTACCGCATGACAAAATTCAGCTCCATTTGCCTAGCAAATCTTCCTCGGCAAATTTCCAAAGTTTTTGTCCACCTAGAAGCATTGTGAAGGAAGTACCTTTTTTATATCTCTAAATGACATGAAACTTATACAGTTCCTTCATATGCCCAAATTATCACCCTCCTCCAAATTGCAGCTTAGTCAAGTCATCTATGTGAGCCCAGGTTCAATTTATATTTTATGGCCAAATTGGCATGTTGCAAAGCAAGTGTTATATAGACCCCTCCTATTACCCTCAAACTTTTCGGGCACTCTTCCATACCCAAATCATTGCCACATGATAATATTCAGCTCAATTTTCCTAGTAAATCTTTCTCGGGAAATTTCCAAAGTTTCTACCTCGAGAGAAGCTTTGTGAAGTAAGTACTAGCTAGGCTTACCCAAATGATCTGAAAATTCACCAGCGCATGACCATACTTAAGTAACTTACCTACACCAATTTTGAGCTCATTTCATTCATCCAATCTCTCTCACTAGTTTTCCCAAGTTTCTATCCATAGAAGAGCATTGTGAAGGAAGTACTACTTTGGCACGTACAAATGGTATCAATTTTCTGCAATGCTTTCCTATGCCCAAATAACCATCCTCCACAAAATTTCAGCTCACTCCATTTATTATTTTGAGCCCAGCTTCAACATTCATATTTTTGTCCAGTGTGGTACTTTGCAAAGTAAGTACCACCTAGGATCCTCCTTTTGAGCTAAAAATTTGTGAAGACATTCTCTTTATTAGATGATCATCCTCAGCCAAAACTCACGCCCATTGGCCATGTGCATTTCCCGTACCGCTAATCAAACACTTGGTTGCTAATTCATGTTTGAGCATCGATCGCTCTCCTCGTGAGAATCTTATGTTCTAATTTTCTTCCTAGCACCAACCTAGGAAGTGCCCAACCCACTAGACATGCCTAGGCCACCCAGAACACATGGCAACATTACGGTCACGCGGTGACCACGCGACGGGCATGCGAGTTTACGCGCTCTAGAGTTGGGGCCCTCGGCCACCGCCCAAACCTCGACGTATCGCCACCAAATCATGTATTTATGATTAAATAGGTCCTTATGTAACTAGAAATAATTTTTGGAAAAAATAAATAGCAAACTATGAGACAGCTGCAGTTCAAATTTGACCCACTTCCAACTAAATCGGCGGAAATTTGTCTTTTTCACGAGAGGTGAATCAAAAAAATTTAATCCCAACCATTTTGTCAATTGTTCATTAAATATGGCCTAGTATTTGATAAAAATGATTTGGTCCAATTTTACAACAATTATTTGGTAGTTCTTTCACAAAAAAACCTCCTTTCGAGCACTCGAAAAATGGAAAATGGTTTTTTCGTCCAACGAAAATGAAAACTTCCTTAGGCAACATTGTTTGTCATTCCAATATGAACCCTTGTGCACAATATGAGATCATTTGAAGAAACTATGCCATGAATGTGGCCATAAGATTGATCATTTGGCTTGAAAGCCATTGATCTCCACACGTGATAGCTCGTTTCTGAGAACATTTTGTTAAAATAATTGCCGTATTACAAGTTTGTTATTTTTCCTGGGAACTTGGTCACATATAATGACACAATGCGAAGGTTTCCCAATTTTTTGATTTTTTTTGAATTTTTTATGCCCGTTTCAAAATGTGGTCAAAACGACGGGAATGACAGTTCCTAGCTAGTGGTTAAATCTTGGAATTTTTTGGTGTTTCTATGATTAAATAGATACCTATTTACCTAGAAATGATTTTTGGAAAAAATAAAGAGCAAACTATGAGGCAGCTGCAGTTCAAATTTGACCCGCTTCCAGCTTAATCGACGGGAATTTGTCTTTTTCACCAGAGGTGGATCAAAAATTTTGACACCCAACCATTTTGTCAATTGTGCATTAAATATGGCCTAGTATTTTGGAAAATTGATTAGGTCCAATTTTGCAACAAATATTTGGTAGGTCCTTCACAAAAAAAAACTCATTTCAGGCACTCAGAAAATGGAAAATGGTTTTTTCGTCCAAAGAAAATGAAAACTTCCTTAGGCAACATTGTTTGCCATTCCAATATGCACCCTTGTGCATAATATGAGATCATTTGAACAAACTATGCCATGAATGTGGCCATAAGATTGATCATTTGGCTTGAAAGCCATGAATCTTCACACTTGATAGCTCATTTCTGAGAACACTTTTTTAAAATAATTACCGTATTACAAGTTTATTATTTTTCCTGGAAACTTGGTCACATATAATGACACAATGCGAAGGTTTTCCATTTTTTTTGATTTTTTTGAATTTTTTATGCCCGTTTCAAAATGCGGTCAAAACGGCGGGCTTGACCGTTCCTAGCTAGTGGTTGAATCTTGGAAAACTTTTGGTGTTTCTCTGATTAAATAGATACTTACGTACCAAGAAATGATTTTTGGAAAAAATAAATAGCAAACTATGAGGCAACTGCAGTTCAAATTTGACCCGCTTCCAGCTGAATCGGCGGGAATTTGTCTTTTTCACCAGAGGTGGATCAAAACTTTTGACACCCAACCATTTTGTCAATTGTGCATTAAATATGTCCTAATATTTTATAAAAATGATTTGGTACAATTTTGCAACAAATATATGGTAGGTCCTTCACAAAAAAACCTCATTTCGAGCACTCGAAAAATGGAAAATGAATTTTCCGTGCAACGAAAATGAAAACTTTCTTAGGCAACATTGTTTGCCATTCCAATATGCACCCTTGTGCACAATATGAGATCATTTAAACAAACTATGCCATGAATGTAAGCATAAGATTGATCATTTGGCTTGAAAGTCATTGATCTCCACACAGGATAGCTCGTTTCTGAGAACACTTTTTCAAAATAATTATCGTATTACAAATTTATTATTTTTCCTGGTAACTTTGCCACATATAATGACACAATGCGAAGGTTTTCCCAATTTTTATTTTTTTTGAATTTTTCATACCCGTTTCAAAATGCGGTCAAAACGACGGGCATGACCGTTCCTAGCTAGTGGTTGAATCTACGAAAACTTTGGTCTTTCTCTTATTAAATAGATACTTTTGTACCTAAATGATTTTTGGAAAAAATAAATAGCAAATTGTGCGATGGGCGTAGTTCAAATTTGACCTGTTTCCTGCTGAATCAGCAAAAATTTGTCAATTTGATGGGAGGTTGATGAAAAGTTTTTAACACACAATCATCTGGTTAATTGGACATAAATATGGTATAATATTTTTGAAAAATGAAATGGTGCCATTTTGTAGTAAATATTTGATATATTCTTTACATTGATGAGAAAATATATAAGAGAAACTAAAGAAGAAATACAATTACATGCGCTTAATTCTGATTGGTGGAGACGTTTGTGCCATGGATCGATGACATGGCACATATCGATCTATCCATCTCCTCATCCCACATCCATCCATCCATCCACCCACCCATTCCCCACCGCAAACCCCTACCCGTCTCCACCCCACCGCAAACCCCTCCTCCCTTCCCCTTCCAGATCGCCGCCGCTGCCGCCTCCCCATCAGCTCCACCGGCGAGCCCTTCCTCACCGCATCGCCACCGCCGCGCCCATCCATGGCATCCCCCGCGCCCTTCCATCAGCATCCATGGCCTCCCCCACGCCCTTCCTCACCGCATCGCCACCCCAACCCCCTCCCTTCCTCTCCCTGACGCTCCCCTCGCTCCGGACCTTCATCCTCTCTGGCCAGACCAACCGGCCGCGGCCCCTACCCTAGGCAGGGAGGGCGGATCGCCGCTGCGCGGGGGCACAGGAAGGGGCGGCGACGGAAACGCATCCCCAAGATCTAGCCCGTCAAGCACCGTGTCGAAGTCTCTCCTTCGAGGAGCTCTATGTGCGGGTGTGCGGAGGCGCTCGTGAGGGCGGTGGTGGCCTTCTTTGACACCTTCCTCGTCGACTGCTTCCTCTTCTGGTTCCGCCGCCGCCCCGGCCCCGACAGCCCCGCCTCCGCCCATCGGGTAAGCCAACCCTACCTCTCCCTCTCCCTCTCCCTCGCGTCCGGGTCCTCTGTTCCTTTGTTCTTCGATCCCAGGCGGTGATGTTTTTATTTTTTGGTGCGTTCGTGTGTGTGCAGGATCCGCTCGTGCCCAAGGACTGGACAGGGGAGGCGCTCCCGGCCTCGGACGAAGAGAAAGGTGCCCTGGATTTCTCGGTCAGATTTGTGATTTCGCGGTATTGGTTTGGTGTGATGTGTACCTGTGGTTGACCTCTCTGCCACTGGTTGGATGTCTGTGTGGTGTTGTTTCAGGTTTTGTAGAGAGCACATTGTCGAACCAGCAGTTGGCAGATGGCAATGACACATATGAGTAGCTTAGGCGAGAGGTACGCCTACCAGAGCATCGTTAAACGAATTTCTGTTACTTTTTTAGTCACATGCGTGAGGAATGGCTGTGTTGTGCGGTTATTGTTACTGTCAGGTTATAGCTCTAGGTCTATTGTGCTATGGCTGACCTCTCTACCGCTGGTTGGACGTCCGCGTGGTACTGTTTCAAGTTTTGCAGAGAGCACAGGCTCGAATGAACAGTGTGCGTGGAACAGATTCTTGTCTGAATTCTCTTCTTGTGGGAGTATGAACTTGCTTGCAGTATCTTGGAGTATCAACTTGGAGCATCTGGTTAGAGTAGCATCTTGCAACACATTCGATTACTCCAGTACTGATAGTTACAGTGGCATCTTGGAAAATGGAGTAGTTAGAGTAGCATCTTCGATTAACTAAATTGATGATAACTGTTGTTAAGTTGGGACTTGCAAGCAGTAGTGCTTGCAAGCAGTAGTTCCCTCTTCGTATCTCTTCTTGCTTGCAGTAGTTTAATTTATGATTTGTCTTTGGTGGAGTATTTCTTGAACTGTGTTGTATTCCTGTGACTAAATAGTGAATCCAGTTACAACAAAGCATGACAATTACAATAAATCTCCCTGTAACCTTTTGTTTCATTGGTCAAACACGATAGCAGCGATGCCGAGGGAGCTCCCCTACACACGTATGCATTCTAATAGTCACATACATATATCTAGTTCTCGTCATAAAATATTTGCATGCATGACAAAGCTCCAACACGTACACTCTCATGCTTACTTAGATTAGAAGCATTCTGTACAAGACAAACTACTATATGCTAGTCTTACTTACACTGTGTGTGTTGGGCACTCTACTTTAATTTTCTAGCATGTTAAATTTAACATTTTAATATATTTGTTTAAAACAATAGTCTAGCATAACATATTTACTTCATTTTTTTAAACAGATAATACATATTGAATTATTCATATTAATCTAAAATAATAACCAAACAACTACATGACAGTGGATTAGTAGCATGCATGTGTGACTTAGTTTTTGGTGTGTTTTGCTAGCAGGTCATTGTTGTGAAGGCCGTCACGGGAAGGCGTGGGGGATTTGGCACAAGGCCGATGATCGAGTCTATGCTTTCTCCTCTATGGAAAGACCTATTTTCTCTGATGATTGTTTTGAAGTGGCAGACCATGTGAACAACCTGGGCACCATCGCGGGCTCGGGCACCAAGGAGTTCATGGAGGTGCTGCAGGGCTGGGGCCGTGGCTGCGCCAACAGGTAACCAAATCGGCTTCCCTGTGATTATTATTGCTGTAGCGCTGGTTTTAGTGTAAATAGGCTGTTGGACTGATGAACGAAAGTCACGGGACCCTATAGCCTGATGACTGTGTAGAAGCAAAGTGGTTGGATTCATGTGTACTAGTAGCATCTAAACCCTGCAGACTAAATCATTAGGCACACTGTACTGCACACACTAGTTAATGTTCTGTCTTTTTGAGAACATTTTGTATCTGTTGTCTAGTTCTATCCGGTGATACTCGATTAGGGCCCCATGGGTTGGTTCCAGCAGGGAGATGTGCACGCACACTGGCAGCATGAGCTAGCAGCCATGATTGCTAGCCAGCCACCACCATGTCAATGTAATAAATGTGTGGCCTATCTAGTGTGCTGCTGATAGAAATATAGATGTGTGGCATATCTAGTGTGCTGTTGATAATCTGTTTTTACCTCACTTGGCAGGCACCATAATCTGTTTTTACCTCACTGTACTGTAGGAATAAATGTGTGGCCTATTTAGTGTGCTGCTGATAGAAATATAGATGGAAGATTAGTTGACCAGTTATGCAATCTATAATCCTTCATATATAGTGTTGTTGTCTATGTGTGCTGCTGCTTCATACATGTTTAATAAAATCTATCAAGCAGCTGTTGTCATGGCATGCTTGCTGTATTAATAGCCAATTTAGTTGTGTATTGCCATTTCTATTTTGCTAATGAACACCTTCCAACTTAAATGTTGAATTGCCTTGTACACATAATTGTTTGTAATCTATGGGAAAGCCGTTAATAGTCAGCTGACCTTGTGAACTGTATAAATATATCAAAATCTTTTTTTGTTAAATTGAGCTTATTGTCAATTCTTGCTTATAAGCTATGTTTGATGCTGCCTACAGGTTCTTATTCTTCTTTTTTTTCATAGGTGAAGTATGAAGTGCGAAGTCGTGAAGCCTATCAGCAAGAGTAGCATATTATGTATTGTAATATCAGGCAGAGTGTAATATTAGTCAGAGTAGCATATAATGTATTGTAATATTTAGTGTTGTTCTGGATGAATTTCATTTGCTCTAGTCTGTTTGAAATATTGATTGTGTATATAACTTCAATACTATGAAATGGACACCTGACCAGGGGGACATATTTATGAGAATTGTTTGACAAATTTTCAAATTTCTGACATGTGGGTGCAATTGTGATATCAGCATGACAAGTGGGACCAATCTGACCAGTGGGACCAGCACAAAAATAATATGGCTGAAAATAGAAAATTAATAGTAATGGCCCAAAAAATAAAAATGTTGAATTGTTGGGCCAGGCCCATGTATCTGACCAGAATTAAAAAGAAAAATAACATTAAATGGGCTGAATTGGTGGGCTCGGCCCATATAGACACCGAATTGGACCGGGCTGAATCTTATCAACGACCTTTTCAATTGGTCGCAATTTTGCCACGTCAGATTGCCACGTCGGATCCGACATGGCCTAGGGAGAGAGCTAGCGACCAAAACAGAAGGTCATAGGATCAACGACCTTTTGTTAAAGGTCGCTATAGTCAGTTTACGACGCCCAGCTTTTGACCTTATGTTTTTGGTCACAAAAAGGTCATAAATGGAAATTTGTGACCATTCAGTGACCAATAGTGGTTGGCATAAGTTGACATATTTCTTGTAGTGGGAGCATGTGATATCAAACATGAGTGAAGATGCAAGGCGGTGGTTGTTTTGGCTCTTTGACACATTGAATCAACAGGACCTTGCAAGGGTGCTTATCACCATGTGGGCAATCTGGTGGGCAAGAAGGAGAACAATTCATGACGACGAATTTCAAAGTCCACTTTCGACGATGAGTTTTTGGGAACAGGTACTTGGAGGATCTGGAGATTTCCACCAGGCGTGCTTCCACGAGACCTACACAAGCAGCGATATCAAGGCCACGCCGGTGGATCCCGCCAGGAGAGGATGCAGTGAAGATCAATGTAGATGGTGCTATCTCCCGCCAAGGAGGAACTGGTGCATCTGCTGCTGTTTGCCGGGATAAGGAGGGCAACTATTTGGGATCCTCGGCGGTGGTTTTCGACGGCCTAGTCGACGCCCCAAGTTTGGAAGCTCAAGCGTGCAATGAGGCGCTTGCCTTGGCTCAAGATCTTCTCTTGACACATGCGATAATAGGCTCGGATTGCATGCAGGTTGTTTCGGATATCAACGGGACTTCGCCCTCTTCTTCATATGTTTTTGTAATTTAGGAGATTAAAGCTAGAGCTACAAACTTTGTTAAAGTTAGTTTTCGTTTTGAAAGTAGGGAGGCAAACTATGAGGCTCATGCCTTGGCAAAGACAGCCTCGTCTCTCCCTACGGGGCGCCACATGTGGCTAGCATTATTTGTATTCCTTCGGCTTTGGTTGAACAATAAAATCCCTAGTTCATCTAAAAAAAGCTAATTGCATGCGGCGTGCGTTTTAATAATCCAACGGATGAACTTGCGAAGGAGGTCAAATTAAATCTCAGCGATTTTACCAAGCACCTTCCTAAGCTTCCTATCAGACGTACTACTACTAGGAAGTCTTTCCTTCCTTGATTGATTCGTTTCCATGCACGATGGTATCCGTATCCTTATTTATCACCGTCATTAATGGTAGAGAAAATTCCATATTTGACACTATCTTAAAATCTGCTTCCTTATTTGACATTGGAAAAAAAATCCCTATTTAACACAAGTTTTAAATGTTATTCCCTATATGATATTTTCGTCCATTTTAAGCCTAAATGACACCTGAAAAGACTCTTTTGCCCCTCATGTGGTATGTGTGTGGGGGACAATAGCGCACACACGCAGCATCAGTGCGAGGGCAGGAGCACACACGCAGCAACACATACACATGCACCAACACACACGCACCAACATGCACGCGCGCGTGCACACACACACGCACACACAGCAACACACATGCACTACCAGAATCGCCCCCTATGCCGACGGCCAGGGCCGTCGGCATAGCCCTGAGTCCCGTCGGGATAGGCCTATGCCGACGACCCCCGTCGGCATAGGGCCGTCGGCAACATATGCGTCGGCACAGCCAGGGAGGCCGTCGGCATAGAAAAGCCGTCGGCATATACGATACGCCAACGGGGGCCGTACATCTATGCCGACGGCCCTAGCCGTCGGCTAATATCACGCCTAACGGCGGCCGCCGTCAAGTCTGCCCAACGAACGGTCGCCACGTGGCACCACTATGCCGACGGCCTAGCCGTCGGCTTAGTCAAAAACTATGCCGACGGCTCGACCGTCGGCATAGGTGTGCCACGTGGCGACCAGCCGTTGCTCTAGGACCAGGGCTATGCCGACGGCTTGGTCGTCGGTATAATTTGAAACTAAGCCAACGGCCAGGCCGTCGGCATAGTCCTTCATACAGAGCTCCCAGTAGCTGACACGTGGGCGCCTATGTCGACGGCCTAGCCGTTGGCACATTTTTTAAACTAAGTCGACGGCTAGGCCATCGGCATAGGCGCCCACATGTCAGCTACTGGGAGCTCACGCTAGCCCTATGCCGACGGTTAGGCCGTCGGCATAGTTTGCTTTTGCTTTTTTTCTTTTTTCTGTTTGTTTTCAGATCAATTCAATTCAAATAGCAGCACATATCAGTAGATATATATGATGAGATAGACATATAAAACACAACGGGATATCATCCGGTACCATCACAACAATATATGCATAAGCATCATCACACACAAGTCTCTAAATGAACATCATCACAACCAACATAA
This sequence comes from Triticum aestivum, assembly GCF_018294505.1. Taxonomy (NCBI): domain Eukaryota; kingdom Viridiplantae; phylum Streptophyta; class Magnoliopsida; order Poales; family Poaceae; genus Triticum; species Triticum aestivum. The sequence continues at coordinate 735,580,369 of NC_057800.1, forward strand.
GCATATAGAGAAGCACACAAGCCATCTAAATGATCATCACCACACACAAGTCATCTCAAGCATCATCACCACACAAGGATCATCGAGCACCGCGGAGGTCGTCACCGCCAAGACGGCCAAAGCCCAGGTCGTCACTGCTAGCGGCAGCGCTACCCAGACCGCCTCCGCCTCCGCCTCCGTGGATCGGAGTGGTCGGGCTCCGTGTCTCCGGAGTGCTGCGAAGACCACCGCCAACGGTAGATCCACATGTTCCCTGGATGTTGAAAAGACATATGCACGGGATATATGACTGTGTTGAAAGGCATGACATGCTTTGGGTGAATAGATTGGGGATGAACTAACCGGCGAGGGGCCAGCGTTCTGTGCCACAAACTCCTCAAAGCTCATCAACACTGGTTGTGCTGGAGGGCATTGTGCTGGAGGGAACTGAGGACACCTGCCGGCCGCCATATCCTGAAAAGCCTGCTGCATCTAGCTATCCCTCTGCACTTGGTGTTCATAAAGCCTCTGATGCCATGCCATGGTCTCCTGGCGTGTGTACTCCATGTAGGCCTACAGTATGACATGATGGAACTCATAAAACTACTAAATGCGGAAAATGAAGTGAGCAATGAAGATAAGAGGGAAAATACTTACAGATTGTTGCTCCTGAAAGAGGACTGTGTACTGGTCACTGGCTGGCTCGTGCGCTGGCTCAGGCTCGGGTCGATCCGACGAAGCTGTGTGTAGGAGATACTAGGAGTGATCACAGCATCGAGAACCGCCTCCCGACCGTGCTCCTTGGGCCCCATGCTCACCACGCCCTGTCGTCCAGAGGCGCCGCAATGGGGTCAGGTGTGTCAGGATGCAACTTCAGATATGCTTCGGAGTAGGCCTGCTTCCTCCCCGCGGTCTTCTTGCCGTAGTACCGGGGCTCGCCAGGCTTGGAGTCCTTCCGCGTATGGGCGATCTCCCACGCCTGCATGTCTGAGAGCGGCCGCTTCAGTTTCTCCTCCTGCACCACCAAACAGAGATTAGTCATACATAAGAAAGTGATGGTAAATAGAAGAAGAAGAATGTTTAATGGGGTTAGTCATACATTAACTGCCTTGTGGAGATAGTGGTTTCGGTTTCCCTGAGCATGTACTCCCTCCCGGTTAGCCTTATTTTTGGTTCTCATAGCCGCCCAGGCTCCAGCCTCATCACACCAAAGATCCACCAATGCCGCCCAGGACTCGTCTTTTCCATAACACCAATTTGGACACACCTACATAATAAAAGCATAATGGCATGTAGGTGTGTCCAAATTGGTGTTATGGAAGCATAAAGCATAAAGCATAATGTACCACAAGGTAATGAAAGCATAATGAAAGCATAATGAAAAATCTTTTATACTTACCGCCAAGAACTCGGGCCTCTCCAAGGTAATGGCCATCCTCCGCGCTTCTTCCTTGGTCATCTTCACACCAAGATAGTCGTGGTAGTATGTGGAGATGGCCACATAGCGCACCTCGTACTGCATCTGGCGGGCCTTCTTCTTGCATTGGCGCAGCACGATCTGGTCCGCTCTAGCCCTGTGCTCCGGAAGAACTCGATAGAATGTCTACAATCATGCATGAAACAAGAATGGAAGAAGCCATGAGTTAAATCATTCATGAAACTAGAATGGACTTGTGCTTCTGAAGAGAACTCACCCAGAAAGTAGTGATCACGGCCTTGGCATGGGTCTCATGGTCCGCGTGGCGGGCCGCTTCCCAGTGGTCCCAGCTCGTGGCCAAAACCCGACGGTCCGGCTGCCTGACTGGATCAGGACAGTACAACCCCGGCCAATATAACTTCAGCAAGACGGTGATGAGGCCGTTGGGAATACGGACCCCTTTAGAATATATCCAGTTGCTGCAAAAGAATGAACTATTAGCATGTGACAAGCAAAATAAATAACAACCGGAATAAGCATGTGACAAGCAAAATAATGAACCACTTACTCTTTTCCCGTGGGCTCAATGAGCCACTTCTGCTCCTCAGTAGCAGGAACCTGCTTTGGTAGCTTTGCGTTGCCACGCAGCCACCCCTTCTTGTCAACCCCCTTCCCGTCACCACCATCATCCCCGCCACCACCCTCCTCCTCGCCTGCCTCCCCCTCCCCAACCTCCTCCCCAACCTCCTCCTCCTCCTCCTCCTCCTCCTCGCCTGCCTCCTCCTCCACCTCCTCCTCCTCCTCCTCCTCCTCCTCCCTAGAGGGTACCTCACTAGAGGAGGGCCTCGAAGACAACACCCTTAAGTCGGTGAGGGTGCGCTCTTTCTGGCCGCGACCCCCTGTAGTGGCTCTCCCCCCAGCACCTCGTCCTCTAGAGGCTCTCCCCCCCGCCCCCTCCTCCTCTAGGGGCACCTCTCCCTCGACCTCCCTGTGAGGAGTCATCGTCAAGTAGCCGAGGGGGAGGATTACGTGCTCGACCACTCCGACTAGGCAGGCCGACGACCTTGCGTAGGAAACCCACGCCGTCGGCCTTCCCCTTGCCCATGTTCCACGAACCTGCATTGAAAAGAGAAAAAGCAATTAGTAAATTAATGAAATGAAGGAAAAGGCATGATAATAAACACATTAATAAAATGCATAAAAGGCATATTCCTAAACTATAGAAAAAAATACTTGAAACGTACATCTGCTAGAACCCATATGAATCATCACTGTTGTAACCTCTTTCTCGGTCCGTCTCATCATCACTATCAATCATATCATCTTCGTTGTCCGACGGAGGTGGAGGCTCTTCCTCGTCATCAGCGTCTTCGTTTAACTTTTCTAGCATAAGTATGTCATTTTCATTGACAATGGTCTCACCATCATTCCGTGCATCGTCGACGTTTGGGTCCACATCATCATCACCCAATGGTCTAGCGTCATCGTTTCTAACCACATCATCATCATCATCCAATGTTCTAGCGTCATCGTTTCTAACCACATCATCATCATCATCATCAGGTTGCTCTTGATAGAACACTCCCTCGTATGTCATGGGGTTAATGTTGTAGTAATCGTCTTCATTCGGGTCTGGTAGCTTACCATGTGGCGACACCTTGAACACAACTTCCCAACCCTTTAGATACACTTTCTGGCATGGGTAAGGCAGATAATATACTTGTGTAGCTTGGGTAGCCGCAATGAAGAGATCGGCTCCGGCATAGACGGTTGATGGTTTAACTTCGACCAAACCAATGGAAGGCGTATGTTTTACCCCCTCCCGTGGATCGAACCATCGGCATTTGAACACAGGCAGACTTAGGGTCTCACGCCCCTGGCGGAATTTAACCTCGTATATATTTTGTACCCTTCCGTAGTAGTCTACTGAATTTTGACCGGGGGTGTACACTCCAGTATTTATAGTTTTGGGATCGGGGCGGCTGTTTTGGTGCTCCTCTGTATGGAAGCGATACCCATTCACATCATACTTTTTACATGTCACGACGGCAGGGTCAAAACCCATGGAAACCCATCTCAATTCATCATCCATAGATATGTTCGGATCTTTTCCCTACAAGTATAATGGAAATTGTTGCGTGCATTAGTTCGGTTAACTAATAAATGTTGAAGTAGGTATTTAATAGGGGAGTGTGGAAAATTACTTTCTCCATGAACCAAGCAACAAAATTTTTACGTCCAGGGTTTCCATGACGGAGAAGAGTAAGTGCCTCCGCCTCAGTAGGAGGATTCACTCCCGTCCATTCCTCTTGAACGAAATCACTAAAAAAAGATAAGCGGTGTTAGACCGGGACTAAGTGAACATGAAACATGATGATGTGGAAGACATAAAGGAATGGTGTAGTGGTATTACCTCATCCACACTTCCTCAACTTCCTTGATGTTGTGCAAGATATAGAACATGAGGTCCTCCCACTCTTGTCGTGGCATGTTATAAGATTTCGAGGCCCCAGCCCTCCCACCTTGCGCGTTGAATAGATCGAGCCTGGGTTGATACTTGGGCTCTTCTATATTGTATCGAGGCACCTTGTTATGCAGATGGGGAACGTGGTCTGGATAGTATGATGTCCTGAGGTCTGACACCTCCTCTAGGATAACTGCCTCAGCTATGGAAGCTTCAATCTTAGCTTTGTTTCCACATTTCCGTCGGAGATGCTTGTTCTGCCTCTCAGGGCCGTACTGCCAGCGATTTTGCACAGGGCCCCCCAACAATACCTCGTTCGCGAGGTGCAGAATGAGATGTGTCATCGGAGTAAAGAAGCCTGGCGGAAAGATCTTCTCTAGCTTGACTATCAACTCCGGTGCCTTCTTATGCAATTTTTCAATCACCTCTTTACTTACTTCTTTAGCACAGAGCGTGCGGAAGAAATGGCTAAGCTCGGCAAGCACTCGCCAGACATGCTCGGGGACATAGCCTCGAACCATCACCGGCATTATCCGCTCAATCCATACATGGTAGTCATGACTCTTCAGGCCGGTCACTTTGCCCGTTGAAAGATTGACTCCCTTACTTATATTCGATGCATAACCATCGGTGAACTTCAAAATTTGTTTCAGCCAGATAAGTACTTCTTTTTTTCTGGCGGTTTAAGGACAAAGTCAGCATCTGGCTTGAACCAGTTTTTTCGACCGCCTGTGGGAGGCTTCATGTTCAGGCGTGGTCTATCACAAATTCTATGTTGATCGGCTCTAGCTTTTACGTTATCCTTCGTCTTATCAGGAATGTTGAGGATCGTGTGGAAAAGGGACTCTGCCACATTCTTTTCGGTGTGCATCACATCAATATTGTAAGGAAGTTTGAGGTCCTTGAAATAGGGAAGCTGCGAGAAGGGGGTAATGTGCGTCCAGTTGTGCGTCTCACCATATCCCTCGAAGCCTTTGGCTTTGACTTTGGGCTTGAGAGCTTTTAGCTGAGCAAGAACATCTGCCCCCGAAAATGATGGAATCTCGGTTACTTCATGAACAACCCAGCCTTTCGTGAAGTTCTTCTTGTCTTCCCTGTCTGGATGGTCTGGAGGGAGGAACTGTCGATGCAGGTCAAAGGCTACATACTTGCCACCCTTACTCAGCCAAATCATTCGCAGAGCCTGCATGCACACTGGGCATGGCATCTTACCACTTGTACACCATCCGCAGAATAGAGCATAGCCGGGAAAGTCATGCATGCAATAGTGCAACCAAACTTTCATCAAGAAATTTCTCTGCAGATCCCGGTCGTATGTCAACCTCGGAAAGTACCAAGAATGGTGCAAAGCATCCACAAGCGGCTGCATAAACACACCCAATTGCTTCCCCGGGTAGTCAGGCCCCGGAATGATGAGCGACAAGAACATGGTCTTCCGTTGCATTAGGGCACCGGGAGGAAGATTGAGCGGAATTACAAACACAGGCCAGCAGCTGTATGGATTGGACGACATACCATATGGATTCAACCCATCACCTGATATGGCTATTCTGACATTCCCAGCCTCGGCTGCTTCCTCGGGGTATTCTTCATCGAATGACTTCCATGCTTCCCCTCCCGATGGATGTATGATTTTTTTGGATTGTACCTTATACCTTCCTTGTGCCACTTCATCATTTTGGCAGACTCCTTCGTGATGAAAAGGCGCTGCAGTCTTTTTATAAAATCAAGATACCGAAGAACCTTAACGGGGATGGTTAGCTGCTTTTTCTCACCATCCTCACCGACCACCTCAATGTACCGAGACGAACCGCACTTCCTACAGTACTTGTCATCCGCATACTCGTGCCTAAACAAAAGGCAATTCTTCGGGCAAACATCTATTTTCTCATAATCCATAGAGAGTGCCTTCATGATTTTCTTTGTATCGTACATGCTTTTCGGCAGTTCATGACCCTCAGGGAGGCTGTTAGCCCATACTCCCAGGAATGCTTCGAAGCATTTCTGGCTACAGCCGTACTCAGCCTTGACTGCAATCAGTTGCGAGATGGCATCCAGCTGAGATATTTTCGCACCCGCATAAAGAGGTTTCTTCGACGAGGCCAAGACCTCCAAGAAGGCCTTTGCGGTTGCCTCAGGCTCCTCCGGTTCATTCTCTGAAGGTGTCGCATTTGCCGTTTCTGCAACAATGACATCATCTAGCATGTCCCTGACCCCGTCGTCCTCATATCCATCGATGCGTTGTCGCATCACCTCCTCTCTACCACGGTCCTGCTCGGCTATGTTTATCGGCGGCATGTCAAAGTTTGGCATATATCCGTGCGTGCGAAGGTGCTCACTCATGTCCGTCTGATTTCTACGGTGACGTCTGGCACATCTCGCACAGGGGCATGGTGGGATAATTCTCGTTGGACGACGGAATATCTCCTTCAAATACACATCGGTTTTCGCGATCCACTCTGATGTTACTCGATTCCGACGGATAAAACCACTGTACATCCACTGATTATCTGCCATCCTCTGCTTTTTTGCAACCCACACAACATAATTAAGGATTCACTTAAATTAATCACATCAAATTTTCAGTTTCTACTGCGTTTAATGCACCTACATCTCTAATAGGTAAAGATGGGTCCTAATCCCACCCGAGGATCTGTAGATTGAGTACGTTCTCCATTCTACCCCGTTCCGAGACAAAATTTCGGCAGCACCTCCCCGCTGTTCTCCAGATACACGTCTTGGCAAATAGCCGAGAGAATGTGCTCCGGAGAACAATGGGGAGGTGCTGCCGAAATCCTGTCTCAGAACGGGGTAGAACATGGAGAACATACCCAATCTACACATCCTCGGGTTGTCCATGGAAAACGCTGGACAATCCGAAAGAGCTGCGGTGATAAATATGCAATTGAATGCATATTTATCGATGCAACCCTTTCAGACGGGAGACGCCTAGGTTACGCCACTTGACTTGAGAATGAAATCTAGTGACATTATTCGTAGCTCACCCTCGGCTGTAGAGGAAGTAGTTGAATAGTGGAGGGACAATCGGGGTCCAACAGCTCCTATGACGATCACTCCACCGAGATGGAACACCACAGAACCTGCACCGTGACAAAATTTAAGAACATCGCCGTCATCATCTATCATCATGTAACAATCATCGAAGCATAAAAAAATAATCATCATCATCATTTATCATGATCCAACAATCATCATCATTTATCATCTCTTTCGCAAAAAATGGAAATCTGTCATTGTCATCATCTAAAAATTATCAAGGCATAAAAAAGCATTATCATCTATCATCAACATCATCATCTATCATCATTAACATCATAATCTATCATCATCTATCATCTTCATCTTTTTTTGCATTTCTTGCATTTCTCACATTTCTAACTATCATCACATCATCTATCATCTAACTATCATCATACATAATGCATGCATTCATCCATATAACCATCTATCATCATACATAATGCATCCATCCATCTATCATCTAACTAAATTAAAAAAATTGCTTCAAAGAGGGAGGGAAGGAGCTCACCGTGGGGGAGGGCCGGCTCAGGGGGGGGGCAGGCACGGAGGGGAGGCGGAGGGGAGCTCGGGCTCGGGCTAGGCCGGCTGGAGCAGCAGCAAAGGAGGGCCGGTGCAGCCTAGCCGCCGGCCGGAGCGAGTGGAAGGGCGGGGGGAACACGGGTGGGGAGGCTGCAGCGAGTGGCGAAGGAAGGGCGGTGGTGGCCCAGAGCGCGTGTGGGGCGGCGGGCGGGCGGGAGGCAGGGCGACTGGAGACGAGGCAGCGGCGGGCGGAGCAGAGGGTCCGGCGGCGGCGCGGGTGTGGGTCAGGAGGAAAAGGGGGAGATGGGGAATGGGTGGTCGGGGGCGAACCGCAGCGGATAAGGTCAACCTATGCCGACGGCTTGGCCGTCGGCATAGGCCTGGCCCTTTGCCACGTCACCGATCCGTGGCCGTGCGCGCTGCTATGCCGACGGCTAAGCCGTCGACATAGATACTTTGCAATTTTTTTTGTTATGACATATGTGTGACTCTCAGCACAATGTAAAAAATAGTCTCACCTAGCCCAAAAATAGTCTGAAGGTTTCACCATGATAGTCCACTTTCCATGATGAATGTCGTTTTCCACCTCCGAGACATGGCGGCAGCAACGCCCGTGAGGGGGGCACACCCCGGAGTCACGTGTCAGGTGCCTGAGCGTGCCACCATGCTTCCACAAGCATAGTAGGGCCCACCGCAACACCTGGCGGCATTGCTACCCCCTCTGCTACCCCGTCCCATCTAACCCTGACATAGACGACCGCCGGATCTAGCTTCTTTGACTTGCACCGGACTGGGTCTGACCGGTGGACCTTTTCCCCTGATTTTCATAGCCCAACCCATAGCTGCACCCCCCCAACACCATCCCGGCCCAACCCACCCAAAGATACCCTCCGTGTCGGCCCGACGTGGCCGTTTCCCCCCTTCGGGACACGGCGGCAGCCACGCCCATGAGGTCTACACGGAGGGACGGGGGCCTGGTGGGGGGTAGCAATGCCACCAGAGCGTCACACCAGGCCCTCATACATGAGGGGTGGTGTGATGGTATGTCTGAAGAGGCGGCACGCGTCTCCGGGGTGAGCCATCTACTACCGTGTCATCGCCGTCGGTGAGGGGGGGCCACGCCCCGGAGACGCGTCCCACCTCTTCGGACATGCCAGCACACCATCCCGCATGTATGAGGGCCCGGTGCGACGCTCCGGTGGCATTGCTACCCCCCCCAGTGCCCCTGTCCCGCCTAACCCTGTAGCGTTTGACCACGGGATCTAGCCCTTTGACTTTGCACGGACGGGCTTTGACCAGTGGACCTCCCCACCCGGTTGTGTTAGGTCAGCCCATAGGAACACTTTGGAGCAACATCCGGGCCAGACCCACAGCAAGATCCCCTCCGTGTAGACCCGACGCGTCCGTTTCCCCCATCCAGGTGCCGGCGGCGGCACCGTCCGTGAGGGGGGGCACACCCCGGAGACGCGTGCCGCCTCTTCGGACATGCCACCACACCACCCCGCATGTATGATGTCTCGGTGCGATGCTCCGGTGGCATTGCTACCCCCTAGTGCCCCCGTCCCGCCTAACCCTGTAGCATTTGACCACGGGATCTAGCCCTTTGACTTTGCACGGACGGGCTTTGACCAGTGGACCTCCCCACCCGGTTGTGTTAGGTCAGCCCATAGAAACACTTTGGAGCAACATTCGGGGCAGACCCACAGCAAGATCCCCTCCGTGTAGACCCCACGCGTCCGTTTCCCCCCTCCAGGTGCCGGCGGCGGCGCCGTCCGTGAGGGGGGGCACACCCCGGACACGCGTGCCGGGCGTTTGCAACTGCCACAACACTTCCAGACTCGTGAGAGGCCGCCTACGCAAGATTTGGCGGCATGCTAGCCCCCGGAGGCCGCCGGCCACAGCCGTAGACGCGCGAAGGGCAATCCGCGTAGAGGGAATTTTTCGGATACTTCTCCATCACCAAAAATTATGAAAAAATACCATCGCGCGTCTATGGGCTGACCTAACACAACCGGGTGGAGAGGTCCACTTCTCAAAGCCCGTCCATGCAAAGTCAAAGGGCTAGATCCCGTGGTCAAACGCTATAGGGTTAGGCGGGACGGGGGCCCTGGGGGTAGCAATGCCACCGGAGCATCGCACTGGGACATCATACATGCGGGATGGTGTGGTGGCATGTCCGAAGAGGCAGCACGCTTCTCCGGGGTGTGCCCCCCCCCTCACGGACGGCGCCGCCGCCGGCACCTGGACGGGGGAAACAGACGCGTCGGGTCTACACGGAGGGGATCTTGCTGTGGGTCCGGCCCGGATGTTGCTCCAAATTGTTCCTATGGGCTGACCTAACACAACCGGGTGGAGAGGTCCACTGCTCAAAGCCCGTCCATGCAAAGTCAAAGGGCTAGATCCCGTGGTCAAACGCTATAGGGTTAGGCGGGACGGGGGCCCTGGGGGGTAGCAATGCCACCGGAGCATCGCACCGGGACATCATACATGCGGGATGGTGTGGTGGCATGTCCAAAGAGGCGGCACGCGTCTCCGGGGTGTGCCCCCCCCCCTCACTGATGGCGATGACACGGTAGTAGACGTTCTGCGGTAACGATGCGGCGTGAATATTTTTAAATACTTGGAGCACGATAAAATCATGAGTTTTTTACACGACGTGGGCACATGTGCTATAGGACTGATGGTAATTTTTCATAATTTTTCATGATGAAGAAGTATCTGAACACTTCCCTCTACGCGGATTGCTCTTCGCGTGTCTACGACTGTGGCCAGCGGCCTCCGGGGGCTAGCATGGCGCCAAATCTTGCGTAGGAGGCCTCTCACAAGTCTGGAAGTGTTGTGGCGGGTGCAAACGCCCGGCACACGTCTCCGGGGTGTGCCCCCCCCCTCACGGACGGCGCCACCACCGGCTCCTGGACGGGGGAAACGGACGCGTCGGGTCTACACGGAGGGGATCTTGCTGTGGGTCTGGCCCGGATGTTGCTCCAAAGTGTTCCTATGGGCTGACCTAACACAACCGGGTGGAGAGGTCCACTGCTCAAAACCCGTCCGTGCAAAGTCAACGGGCTAGATCCCGTGGTCAAACGCTACAGGTTTAGGCGGGACGGGGGCCCTGGGGGTAGCAATGGCACCGGAGCATTGCACTGGGACCTCAACCGTGAGGGGGGCACTCCCCGGAGCCGCGTGCCAGGTGTCTGCGCCTGCCACCATGCTTCCACAACTGTAGGAGGGCCCACCGCAACGTCTGGCGGCATTGCTACCCCCCAGGTACCCCGTCCCGTCTAACCCTGACACAGACGACCGCTGGGCCTAGCCCTTTGACTTTCGCCGGACGGGGTTTGACCAGTGGACCTTTTCACCTGGTTATCATAGCCCAGCCCATTGCTAGACCCCCAACATCGTCCCGGCCCAACCCACCCCAAGATTCCCTCCGTGTCGGCCTGACGTGGCCGTTTCCCCCCTCCGTGACACGGTGGCAGCGTCGCCGGTGAGGGGGGCACACCCAGGAGTCGCGTGTCGGGTGCCTGAGCCTGCCACTACGCTTCCACAACCATAGGAGGGCCCACTGCGACACCTCGCGGCATTGCTACCCCCCAGGTACACCATCCCGTCTAACCCTGACACAGACGACCGCCGGGTCTAGACCTTTGACTTTCACCGCACGGGGTTTGACCGGTGGACCTTTTCACCTGGTTGTCATAGCCCAGCCCATAGCTACACCCCCAACATAGTCCCGGCCCAACCCACCCCAAGATTCCCTCCGTGTCGGCCCGACGTTGCCATTTCCCCCCTCTGGGACACGGCGGCAGCGACGCTCGTGAGGGGAGGGGCACACCCCGGAGCCGCGTGTCAGGTGCCTAAGCCTGCCACTACACTTCCACAACCGTAGGAGGGCCCACTGCGACACCTCGCGGCATTGCTAACCCCCAGCTACACCGTCCCGTCTAACCCTGACACAGACGACCGCTGGGTCTAGCCCTTTGACTTTCACCGCACGGGGTTTGACCGGTGGACCTTTTCACCTGGTTGTCATAGACCAGCCCATAGCTACATCCCCAACACAGTCCCGACCCAACCCACCCCAAGATTCCCTCCGTGTCGGCCCGACGTTGCCGTTTCCCTCCTCCGGGACATGGCGGCAGCGACGCCCGTGAGGGGAGGGGCACACCCCGGAGCCGTGTGCCGGGTGCCTGCGCCTGCCACCACGCTTCCACAACCGTAGGAGGGCCGACCGCAACACATGGCGGCATTGCTACCCCCCCCCCCCAGCTACCTCGTCCCGTCTCCCCTCTCCGCAACACGACGGAAGCGACGCCCGAGAGGGGGCAATCGATATATATATAATCGAGATATGTTTTCTGTACATAAGGCACATTTAAGTTAATCTAATTATTTTGGGAAAAAATAAAAAGGAAAAAGAGAAAACAAATAAAATATGAAAAAAAATATTAGAAATCTATGCCTACAGCTATGCCGTCGACATAGCTACAGCCACAGAAGGGTAGAGCCATGGATCGATGACGTGGCGTATGGCGCGGATCGATGACGTGGCACCGCCCATGGGCCAAGCCTATGCCGACGGCAAGGCTGTCGGCATAAATATGCCACCCCACGGACTGGTGAGCGTTTCGGATCGTTGACGTGGCAGATCACGCGGATCGATGACGTGGCAGATATGCCGACAGCCACCGATAGGCCCCGTCGGTGTAGGCTTCACGCCGTCAAAGGATGTCGCCGCCCGGGCAGTCGGGCCCACAGATATGCCGAAGGCATCCTCTATGCCGACGACCGCCGTAGGCATATTTATTGGGATGCCGACGGCCCTTCTGTGCCGACGGCCCCCGTCGGCATAGGTGGATGTATGCCGACGGCTTTCCTACGCCGACGGCCTGGCCTGGGCCGTCGGGATAGATCTGTCGATGCCGACGGGGGCCGTCGGCATAGATTTGGCCGTCGGCAATTGGGTAAATTCTGGTAGTGATGCACACACACACACAGCAACACACACGCAGGCAGCATACACACACATACACACACGCAGCACCAGCACACACACAGGCAGCACATAGGCACGCAACAGGACACACACACGCGCACGTACACACGCAGTAGCAAACACACACGCAGCAGCACACATGCACACACACATGCAGCAGCAGCACACATGTGCGCGTGCACCCACACACGCAACAGCACACGCGCGCGCACATACATACCGCATGAGGGGCAAAATCGTCTTTTCGGGTATCATTTAGGCTTAAAATGGACGGACGTGTCGTATAGGAAATAAAGTTTAGGACTAATGTCAAATAGGGAAGAAAAAAAATTCAATGTCAAATAAGGAACCAGATTTTAAGACAGTGTCAAATAAAGAATTTTCTCTTAATGGTATCCATTGCCGCCAGTTTCACCGCCATTATATTATATACCGCCGCCACCGATTGATTCAACACCTACGTACGAAGCGGAGAAAACCCTAGCAGCAATCAGGCAGCAATACCGCCGGCAAAGCGATGGCGAGCTTCATCGTGGCGGACGCGTCGGAGTACCTGGCCATCACCGGCTGGGGCATCAACGACGTGAAGCTGGCCAAGAAGGCGTAGGTGTTCGCGGGGCAGCAGTGCAAGAAGTTCAGCGTCACGCCCGTCAACTACGAGTTCGAGGTGAACGCCATGAGCTCCGAGAAGCTGCCCTTCGTCCTGCCCGCCGTCTTCACCATTGGGCCCCAGATGACCACCCTGGAGCTCGGCGACGCCGCCAAGGCGGCCGTGGAGGCCAAGCTCCTGCTCTACGCCAAGCTCATCGCGCCGCTGCTCCTGGGCGGCGCCTCGGCCAGCCGCGTGCACGACCTGGTGAAGGGCGTGATCGAGGGAGAGACCCGCGTGCTGGCGGCGCAGCTGACCATGGACGAGATCTTCACCAGCACCAAGAAGTTCAAGCAGGAGGTGTTCGACAGCGTGCAGAAGGAGCTCAACCAGTTCGGCCTCTTCATCTACAACGCCAACGTGAAGCAGCTGGTGGACGTGCCCGGCCACGAGTACTTCTCCTACCTCGGCCAGAAGACGCAGCAGGAGGCGGCCAGCAGGGCCAAGGTGGACGTGGCGGAGGCGAGGATGAAGGGCGAGGTCGGCGCCAAGGAGCGGACCGGCCTCACGCTCCAGAACGCCGCTAAGGTGGACGCCGAGACCAAGGTGCTGTTGGCGCGGCAGCAGGGCGAGGCCCTCAAGGAGGAGGCCAAGGTCAATGCCGAGGTGCAGGTGTTTCAGAACGCCAGGGAGGCCGACGTCGCCGCCGCAATGACCGACCTCGCCATGAAGAAGGCCGACTGGGACAGGCAGGCCAAGGTCGCCGAGGTCGAGGCCGCCAAGGCCGTCGCCATCCGCGACGCCGAGCTGCAGATGGAGGTCGAGATCAAGAACGCCAAGCTCAAGGCCGAGCAGCTCAGCAAGGCCACCGTGCAATACGACACACAGGTTGCTATTCGATTATCATATACAGTATATTTTTGAAAATTACTAATTGATTTGTTGGATCTTCTTGTTGACAGCTTTATCGATCATCTATCATATAAGATCATTGACATTTGTATTGTGTACGTAGGTTCAAGAGTCGAATGCGCTGTTCTACGGCCGGCAGAAGGTGGCGGAGGCGGCTCTGTACGAGGAGATGAAGGCGGCGGAGGCGCGCAAGGTGCAGGCCGACGCGCTCTTCTTCGAGCAGAAGATGGCCGAGGACGCCAAGCTCTACGCCAAGCAGCGAGAGGCGGAGGCGCTGTCGCTGGTGGGCAAGGCCAAGGCGGACTACATGGCGTCCATGCTGGCGGCGCTCGGCGGCGACTACCGCGCGCTCAGGGACTACCTCATGATCGACGGCGGCATGTACGCCGAGATGGCGCGCATCAACGCCAGCGCCGTCAACGGCCTGCAGCCCAAGATCAGCGTCTGGAGCAACGGAGATGGTGGCAGCGAGGGCGGCGCACTGCAGCAGGTGTCTGGGGTGTACAAGATGCTCCCGCCGTTGCTGGAGACGGTGCACGAGCAGACCGGGATGCTCCCGCCGGCGTGGATGGGCACACTGCCCAAGGACGGCACCGCCGCCAACTGAAAATGATCATTTTACGTCGTTGTGCGTCTCAGTTTAGTTTCATATACTTGTTAGCTCTAGATGTTTTCTTTCGATCATGGTTCTTAGATAGTTTTGGTGCTTGGCGTGGCGTTAGTGTCATCGGATAATTGTGAAGTGTCAATTTTTAGTATGCTACTATATGTCTTATGGGACGAGAGATTACTTTAATTGGCACATGTGTTCTTAGTCAGATTGAGCATTTGTTCATAGAGTTAAAGAAAAATTGAACTTTGCATGTATCTTCACCTCGAATTGACAGTTCTCAGCACGACCAAAGAACTAAGAATTCTTAGATGACTGGGAATTAACAAAAAAAACTCTACTTGTCTTGTCGTTTGGGCTTTCTTATCATGCTTGTATTGTATTGGCCATCATTTTACTAGCCTAGATCTTATGTTGGGGCTCAATTCTTACTCGGGCCTAGTTCTCAATTTGGTTTATCCAAGTCGAACTTGTTTAGGTTTGACCAAGTTTATCCATAAAATGTAACATCTACAACTTCAAACAAATACAACATGATAATCGTATTGGATGTAGCATAGCTGCCAGTGTTTGCTGTAGTTGTTGAGAATAGCAACTTGTATTATTAGGAGGCCAAAGCCAACATATATACACATACATGAGGATGCCAAAAGGTTACAAGAGAATGCCAAGAGACTAGAATGTGAAAGGCCAAAGGACATCAATAATATAACTCTAACCCCCCCCCCCCCCCCCCCCCAAACTCAAGGTCTGAGCCTTCGTGAAGAAGTCCGCTAGCTGTAACTCAGAAGGCACATACTGAAGAGCAACAACATGATCCTGCACAGCAGCATGCACATAAGAAGCATCAACACCAATGTGTTTGGTAAGCTCATGCTTCACGGGGTCCCGCGCAATACTGATAGCACCTGTGCTGTCTGATAGGAGGGTGGTAGGTGTAGTAACAGAAACACCAAAATCCTCCAGTAACCATCGTAATCAAGTCACCTCTGTCGTCAGAAGAGCCATAGCTCGCAATTCGGCCTCTGCACTCGAACGAGAAACTGCAGTTTGTTTCTTCGTCTTCCAGGAAATGAGAGAACCACCAAAAAAGACACAGTAGGTAGAAAGTGAACGGCGATCCGTAGGATCACTAGCCCACGTAGCATCCGAATAGGCCTGGAGCTGTAACGAGCTGGAACGGGGAAAAAAGAGACGATGAGAGATCGTGCCACAAAGATATCGTAGAACACAAAGAAGGTGATTATAGTGAACTGAAGTGGGAGCAGAAACAAACTCACTCAGAATATGGACATGATAGGAGATATCCGGACGAGTGACAGCAAGATACACAAGACTCCCAACAAGATGGTGATAACGCGTCGGATCAGACAAGGGCTCACCGTCAGAAGCACAAAGATGGACATTGAGCTCCATAGGAGTCTCAGCAGTGCGCTCATCACTAAGAGCCGCACGAGTAAGAAGATCCTGGATATACTTTTCTTGGGAAATAAAAAAGCCATCAGAGGTGGAGGAAACCTCAATCCCAAGAAAGTAACGAAGAGGACCAAGATCAGACATAAGGAACTGCTCATTGAGACGGGCCTTAACAAAGGCAATGTACTCAGAATCATCGCCAGTGATGATCATGTCATCAACATATAAAAGAAGAAGAGTGCGACCAGGAGCAGAAAGGTGGACAAACAACGCTAGATCGTGATCACTGGGTGAAAAACCAGCAGCAGTGACCACAGAGGCAAAACGCTCAAACCAAGTGCGGGGGGCTTGCTTAAGGCCATAGAGAGAGCGACAGAGACGACAAACCATGCCATCAGGAACTGAATACCCAGGTGGTGGCTGCATATAAACCTCCTCACGCAACTCACCATTAAGAAAGACATTTTTAACATCAAGCTGTGACACAGACCAATGGCGAACAGAGGCCACGACGAGAAGTGTGCGGACAGTGGTCATATGGGCCACAAGAGCAAATGTCTCGTCATAATCACGACCATGCTCCTGCTGAAAGCCACGAGCCACAAGACGAGCTTTATAACGCTCAAGAGAACCATCAGAGCGAGTCTTAATCTTATAGACCCACTTACAAGTGATGGGACGAACACGAGGAGGAAGAGAAACCAGATCCCATGTACCGTTGCGCTCAAGAGCGGCAATCTCCTCTGCCATCGCTAACTGCCATTCGGGATGAACAAAAGCATCACGATAAGAGGTAGGCTCAAGTACAACCAAAAGGAGCATCACGGTAAACTAAAAGAGCATCCGAAAAATCCAAGACCTGCTGGTCATAAGCAGCAGCCGCATCATCAGCAGCAACCGTGGCTGCAGCCCTATCAGCATCAGAAGCATCTGCGGCAGGAGCCGGTGGCGTCGGCAGTGGGGTAGGAGCCACAGGAGGCACTGGGCGCGGAGGACAGGGGACCTCGCCGGATAGAACACCCCAGAGACGAATGCCACACATGTGAATGCGCATAAAGGCAACGAACTCAGCATAGTTAGCCCCATCGAATATCACCTGACAGCGCGGGATGGTGACATAGCCAGATGATGAGGAAGACATGGTGCTCTTTTTCTGTCCTTTTTTTTGTGGAATTAGAAAAGGTCACCCAAGAGTCAACTGGCCAGGACAAGACCGGTCAGAACTACCAGCAGATCAATCAGACGAAAAGCCAGCCAAAGGAGAATAACCACGATCTAAAGCAGTAGACACACGGACGTGAAACGGCAATAGCGAGTGCGGACAACCGCGTAAGACAGCAACGGTGTGGACGGGGCGGCGGCCGGCAGCAGCGGCGCAGACGGGACCGGCGGCCGGTGGTGCCGCAGAAGGTAGCAGCGGCACGGACGAGGCCGGCGGCCGGCAGCAGCGGCGCGGACGGGACCGGCGGCCGGTGGTGCCGCAGAAGGTAGCAGCGGCACGGACGAGGCTGGCGGCCGGCAGCAACGGCTGGAACTTGGAGGAAGACCAGCGGCCAGCGGCTGGATCGATTGGGACCAAGTCCAATAGGATCCAACACTAGCGCTGAATCGATTCACAGTGGCTACCTAGCTTGGATGGGAAGCTCCTGTAGGTGGAGATGGACGCAGGCAAAAGAAAAGCACGGGCCGGCAGGAAAGAGAACAACTGCGGCTGTGGAGGAGATTGGATCGGGAGCAGCACGAGTTGCGCGTGCACAAAAAAAAATACCTAAAGCTCTAATACCATGTTGAGAATAGCAACTTGTATTATTAGGAGGCCAAAGCCAACATATATACACATACATGAGGATGTCAAAAGACTACAAGAGAATGCCAAGAGACTAGAATGTGAAAGGCCAAAGGACATCAATAATATAACTGTAATAGTAATGATGTCACTGCATGTTCGTAAGATTTCCTCTTCAGTTTCAAAGATGATTAGCAAAACATATGGGTGTCGTTTGGACAGCAACATTTAGATTCTACTATCTCTTATCAGCCAGTGGATGATTTGGGGTGTACTAAGACATTGACCGATTTTAGTGAACAAACCAGAAACTATATGCATGTTAGTTTGGTAGCATCTCGTGGCTGGGGCGAGTATGAAAGACCAAGTTGCACATGTATACCAAAAGACATCACTTGTTATCACATATCTATACAAAACGACATCACTTGTTCTTATCGCAGATTTGCCGGTTGCGACATCAATGGGTCTGGCTCTGGCTTCATGGAGATTATTGGCCTTGATCTAGTTCAAGACGTGTGGGCGAGCGGAACAGAAAGGGCGAGGTGAAGCCGTGAAGGGAGCACATCTTGGCGTCAAATTGCCGCCAAATGCATGCGATGACACTAACACCACGCCAAGCACCAAAACCATCTAACACAAGTTGGGCTTCAGTTTTGGCCCATTAGCACATTGACGTCAAATTTGTCATTTTTGTGTCTTGACCATTGTTTTGAATTTTTGTGACAACATACATTTATGTTGTATTGATACACTAATTTTTTTCCAAATTTTTTGAACATTTTTGAATGTGCAATGGGGTTCGGTGCACCGGTAGCACCAATTGCCTTGGTGCACCAGATACGTTCCCTGACACAATGTGCACGACAGAAACAAAAATCGAATAGAGTGCGGACGGACGTGTCTTTGCCTCGCCTGCGCGCTAAGTTGGCCGACCCAATAGTGTTTGTTCAACAGTTTCGTTTGGTTTTTATTTATATTTATTTTTCTTGTTTATTTTTTAATATTTTGCAAATTCTAAATCCATATAATTCCAAAAAATTATTTAGTAAATTAACTTAATTTAAAAATAAAATTAGTGCGAATATAAGAAATATTAATGCAGTGCAAAAAGTTTGTCAGCGTAATTTAAAATAAAATGTTGATAGCATTAAAAAATATATCTGATGTTTAAAAAGTGTTTACGCGTTACAAAAATGTACATGGATTTTTTAAGAAAAAATTCACGATGTAAAAAACGTTCGTGCATTTTAAAAAAAGTTTACTAACATGCAAGAAAATGGACGCTAATTTTCAAAAAATGTTCACAAGTTTCAAAAATATGTACATTACATGTTTAAAAAATGTTTACACAATGTGAAGTTTATAAAATGTTGTGGATGATTCAAACCAAAATAACTTGTTTTTAGAAAAACGGTAAAAAATGTATCTATAACAATAGTTAATCATCTATTCAAAAAAAATATCGTTAGTATGAAAACAATAGACATCAAAATATATATTTGAAAAAATGTTAATAATATATTTAAAAAATGTTTAGTATGAAACCAATAGACATCAAGATATAGTTTTGAAACTATGATGTTTTTTATAGCAAATTCGGAAACTATATGACCTAATGCATAAAAATCAAAACTATGCCCCCGTTGGCCTCGTGTTGGCCGAAGATGAGCTTTTCGGCCAACTCTTGGCCGAAGAAGGGTCTTCGGTCTAGTTTTGGCCGAAGAGAGGTGGTTCAGGGCCGAAGAGCTCATTTCGGCTTCGTTTAGGCCGATCAAAGAATTTCCCATGCCGTACCGGGCATGATTTCATGTGCCGCCTTGCTGATCTACAATTCCCGGTGATGAAACCCTAACAGAGCAATAAATCTATCTCTATTTTATTGGCGTTTAATAGTGATGTAGTAACTAATCTGATAATTGTAGGACTATGGCAAGGATGAGGGTTCTTCGGGTGGTCACGCATTCACCAACAGACGTACAAAGGCACTTAAATGGACCAGTGACGTTGAACTTGTTGGGCGTAAGAGTGAATTGACCAAACTTGAGGAAAGTCTAACACATCCTGGTGTGATCTCCGTGTGGGGGGGTGCAAGTGTTGTGAAATCAGCTCTTGTCAGAAACATTTACTATAACCGAATGGCTAGAGTTTGAGAATTTGAGATGGTCCGTAGCAATGAAAAAAAAGAATTTTCTGAAATGAGTTTTACTGTCTACAGCTGGGT
Source organism: Triticum aestivum (assembly GCF_018294505.1). Classification (NCBI taxonomy): domain Eukaryota; kingdom Viridiplantae; phylum Streptophyta; class Magnoliopsida; order Poales; family Poaceae; genus Triticum; species Triticum aestivum. Next base: position 735,600,323 of record NC_057800.1, read on the forward strand.
GGATGTGCCCCAACCTTTTAATGTGAATGACTTTTGTCGGCGTTTACTTCTGGACTTCCATTCAGATGATTTCCAAGCCATGGAAACTGCAGCAGTTGGTATGATGGAAGGACAGGACCCAATTCAGGAATGTTGTAGGTTTGTGCGTGAATACAAATGTTTCGTTGTCATTGATGGTTTGCGGTCCAAGGATGACTGGGAATTGATAAGAGATGCACTATTTTCCAAGCCTACTACAGGTTGTATCGTTGTCATTACAACTGAAGGAAGTGTTGCTAGACATTGTGTAGAAAATAAAGATGACCGAGTGCTCAACGTCAAGGGCCTGGAAGCTGACACTGCCTGTCATCTATTCGCAAAGATAAAACACTAGGTGCTGTCAAAGCCATTTTTATTGATTAACTGGCCATGCAATGCATGCATATGCTCGATCTATCCAGTTCAGGCAAGCTAGCTGGCTAGCAGAAATTTCTCTGTGTATATCTCATAATTAATTAATTCCTGAATATATAAGTGCAGATCGCTTGTGGTGGTGGCAGTGGCACACAGCAATTTGACGATGAGATGATGAAGCGTACCGTTGCCAAGTGTGGCGGGCTTCCCAAAGTAATAACTGCTATAGGTGAATGCACCAACAGTGATTTGTTGGAGGGTTTCAGTGACGAGTTCATGCGCATTTTGGAGACCAGCCAAGAATTCAATACCTTAAAGGGTCTATTTTCTTGGATGCAGTCCTACTTCGATGATTGCTCAGATTCAGTCAAGCCATGCATCTTCTATCTGGCGGTCTTCCCTGCAGATTACAATGTTAGGAAGAGGCGTTTGCTCAGACGGTGGATTGCAGAAGGTTACTCCAGGGACACATCTGCAGGTATTACCGCAGAGGAGAATGGGGAAAGGCTATTCTCAGAGCTCATGGAGTTGAGTGTAATTCAGCAGCAGTCACCGATTATAAGCACCAAGCTCATCAGCACATGCCAAGTCAATGGTTTCTTCCGCGAATACATCATCTCACGGCCAATGGAGGATAACCTTGTGTTTGCACTTGAAGGGCATTGCAGCCTCAACTCGCATCGCACTGGACAACACCTCACCATAGGCAACACCTGGGACAGAGATGAGGCTGTGTTCAAGAGCATGGACTTGTCACGGCTACGGTCTTTCACAGTGTTTGGGGAGTGGAAGTCATTCCTTATCTCTTCTTCCAGCAGCAATATGAGACTGCTTCGGGTGCTTGATCTCGAGGACACCACGAATCTAACAGATGATCACCTACACAAGATCGGAAAGCTACCACCTCGCCTTAAGTTCCTCTCGCTACGAGGATGCATCCACATCACATACCTGCCCGATTCAGTGGGTAAGCTCAGGCAGCTGCAGACACTGGACGTCACGGGCATATCCATTGTCACAATGGCAGAAAGCATCATCAACCTAAACAAGCTGCAGTATACCCGTGCCGGCATCACCGACGATTCAACAGCATCAACAGTACCGCCTGTTTCCTCTTGGTTGCCTAATGTGTGCAGACATCGTTGCCTAGTTGGTGTTGAGGTGCCTGGAGAGATCGGGAAACTGACAGCATTGCACACGCTTGGTGTCATTAACGTCGCCGCTTCAGGGGCAAAGGTCTTCTTGCCAGAGCTCAAGAAGCTAACCCAATTGTGCAAGCTCAGAGTGTCCGGCATCAACAAGCATAACAGCAAGCAGTTCTTCTATGCAATCTCAGAGCATGGTCATTTTGAATCCCTGTCTATGCGCCTCAACAAGGACAACAATCAAGGTTGTTGCTTGGATGGCATTCCCCTGCCTTTGAAGAACCTGCGGAGCCTTAAACTGCACGGGCTTAATAATAAATTGCCAGAATGGGGAAGTGACCAACTTAGCAAGCTCGTAAAATTGGATTTAGAGATGGCCACTTTAATGGAAGGTGACATAGAGTTCCTTGGCAAGCTACCACAACTATGTATTCTTCGCATCAAGCAGCTTCAAGATCCTCAGCTCCATTTCCATGTCCATGTGAATGGAGAAGAAAACGACTGTTATGAAAATGTCAAAGTCCTGGAGATTGCTTGCAGCTCCAGCTCCAGCAGCTTTCAAGTGACTTTTGGATGCAAAGCAATGAAAAAACTTGAGAAGTTCAAGGTCGACTGCCCCAGTGTGTCTTCATTTCAGTTTTCTGGCTTGGAGCATCTTTCTGGACTCAGGGAATTCTTGCGTAACTAAGGTTTCAGTGCCCAAACACTCAGCAAAGAATGGTGGTTGCCAACTTGCCAAACACTCGAGCAACAGAAATCACAAACCTTGTTGTGCAGCTCCACGATCATCCCGAGGGGGGTCGACGCTGTGTAATGTTTATGTACAAATAGGGTTGGTTATTCTTATGCTTAGTTGGATTTCCGCTCAACTTCATCGTGGGCTGTGGCTGATGTGCTGTTGTGGATACATTGATACCGTGTTAAATTTATTGTCTCCTCGGTAGATAGAAAGGAGCCAGTTTGCTCAGTGTCTCAAGTATTGACATAAATCAAATAGGTAATTTGTCAACATATCTGAGTTTAGAATGTCAATAGGTGCCTGGTTGAGTAGAAGTACTGCAGTTGTTGTTGGTGATCTCACCTCAAATGTTTGGTTGGTTTTGTGCATATTACAATTAAGTTGGAGCCAGCAAATCGATCGTGCATCTGTCCAATGGAAAAATAAAGGGACTTGGTGAAATAATATAACATGGAACATATATGGAAAAATACAGGAGGCGCTCAAATAGGCTAATGAGTCAAAGCTTGTATCTCCAATTACGTATCCATTGTCTTCAGTGCTCATCAGACTCCTTAGTTGGCCGGGCTAACATTCTCCTTCAAAACATCCTCAGGTGAATCCACGGCATTGCTGGTCGGCCTACCTGTTCTTCTGCGGTCCCATGTTCACCCGTCCTAATTCAGCAAACAAACATGAAAATCAGATAGATAAACTGACACAGACAATACAGATTCACATTTACTGAAGCTCAAAATTTGTTCTTATGGTTTAGGCCAGTACACTGTCAGCCAGACTATCTAGGGTGTGTGCCTCTGGGCTCTGGCACATGAAACTGATTTCTCAGCAGTAAATTTGGAATTTACATGACCGCAATTATCTTCAGATAAAGCATCCAGGCACAAATGGCACTCTGAAACCCAGCCATCGCGGCTAATCAAGAGAAATTTTGTTTCGGATTTGGTATGAAATAGTACGCCGGAATAATACGGATGACAGCCGACTAAGCTTGAAGTAAAAGATTGCCGAATAAAACTAATGAATTTGCGCTTGGTTTTTCTTTTCTTTTCAAGTGGCCTCCTGGCACTACGACTGCTTATGTAGTACAGTAACATCCAATCCAGACAAATTGAGTAGCTCGCACGAGAGGGAGTGGGATTCAAGTGGGATGGGTGGAGGAGAAGGGAGGGGGTTTCGTACTGCTGCTCGGCGGAGGAGCAGGATCTGTTTTGTCAACTGCGTTCTATGTTAGTTCGGAAAAAAGTGGCCATATCTCTGGGAACCGACGGCCATATCTCTCTCTATCTTATGCCCTGTTTTCTCCTACAGAGTAAATGGGAGAATTTGTTGTGGGTGGTTGCCCTGTTCCTATGATAGTTCAGAAAAAAGTGAGGCTGACTGAACTTTGAATGCAAGGAGAATTGGTAGGGAAAGGAGCGACCTTTCAAGATAATTTGGTGTAGGAAAACTTGCACTTTCTCCTACAGAGAATGAGGCTGAATAAACTTTCAGTGCACATATTTGTCTGAATTTATTGTAGATATTTTTCCTGTTTGGTTTAGGAGAAAAGTGGACATATTTTTGCCTGAATGAACTGAAGTTGCACGATACATACTTTCAATGCAGAGTAAATGATCTGCCATGCTTGACTGAATGTTACTTTTTTCTGTACATACTTTCCTGAATTTTGTATGGTCAGAGCTAAAGATTCAACTTTATTTGTTTTCTGAATGTCGATTCTTCCTGTCTGAATTTGTAGGTTCTCCTGGTCCCGATCCATTGGACAACTTCTTTGTCAGGTTTCATTACTATGTATCGTTTCAGTAAGTGGACGGAAAGTTGGATTACATTGGTGAATTGGTGGCAGAGATGTTCATTCCAAGGGATAATTTGTCCTATAGAGAATTATGTAACTATGCAGAAGATATTCATCAAGTGGAAAGAGGTCACTGCAGAGGTACTTACAGCTATAAATTACATTGGTTACTTCAAGGAAAAAAAGTCAGTGATGGTCTTATGTTCCCGTCGGATGATGATTCGGTGAAGAGGATGGACATTGGAATAAAAGGTGGTGGTTATGCTGATGTTTTTGTTGAAGAAATGAAGACGCCAATTCAGCAGGAGCACTTTCCCTGTGATAAAGAAATGCACCAAGACCAAACCATGCTATCTGGTAGTGATGAGCAGTTTGACATATGTGTAGGTGATGAGCAATTTGACATATATGCAGGTTTGTTGTCAGTAAATGTAAGAGAAACTTATTCTAGGCACAAAGGGACAAAATTACCACTTATTAGTGTGAAAGTTGTTGACACTAAAATGGTTGATGAGATGGTAAGTGCTGCTAAAAAAGCTCAAGTTAGTGCATCATCTGCTCATGAAACAGAGAGAGAAGTTGTTGCAAGTCCAACTGAGTTGGAGGCACACTTTGGTGCAACCGAAGTTGTTATACCTCCTAAGATGGAAGTAAGAAGAAGGGCGGTTGCTGCAAATGGAACTGAAACAGTAGCACAATCTGTTGCAACTACATCTAAAATAGTGGGACAGTTTGATGTAAGAGCTACTGAAACAGAGAAAGAAGTTGCTGCAATAGTTGGTGCAGATAATGATATATCAACTAAACATGTTCCAGCAGCAGAAGCACCTCCTGTTGACAAATCCGATGAAGAGGATAGTGAATATGAGCCAATACCTAATTGTAGTTCTGGAGAGGATTCGGAGGCAGAGGAACTGAGAAAGCTTGCAAGAAAGATTAGGAGGAATGAGAGAGCTAAGAAGCTTGGGCGGAGAAGTGGAATTATAATGCAAGAAAATAAAGTGCAATGTAAATCTGATGATGATTTGGATGCTGGTTTTGAAACTCCATATTTTGACTCTGATGAGGATGACTTCTCTTATGATGAAGAAAGTGATGGAGAAGAAGGTACCACTATGGTTAGAAGGAAGAGCAAATGGCCTAGATTTGATAAAAAAGCTGAAAAACCCAACTTTCAGCTTGGCATGGTTTTTAGAAGCAGAGAGCACATGAAGAAAGCAGTGATTTCCTATGGAATTAAAACTCACAGGCATTTGTTGTTCAGCAAAGATGAACATGACAAAGTCCGAGCATACTGTTCTTGGCCTGGATGTAAGTGGGTCATTTATGCATCAAAGACAACTAGGCACAAATGGTTGCAAGTCTCAACATTTGTCGATGAGCATCACTGTATTCCAAGAAGAGACAACAAATTAATGACATCTGTTGTTATTGCTAAGAAGTATGCAGCCTTGATAAAAGCAAATCCAACATGGAAATTAGAAAACTTGAAGCAAACTGTTTTGAAGGACATGTTTGCAGATGTCACTATTGCACAATGCAAAAGGGCCAAGGAATTAGTGATGGAGAAATACAAAGATAGCACTAAAGGAGAATATTCCTTGGTTTTTGACTACCAATTGGAATTGCTGAGAACTAACCCAGGTAGCACTGTTGCTATCAAACTGGCAGATGATGTGAAGGATGATGAGCATGTTTTTGAGAGGTTTTACATGTGCTTTGGTGCTATTAAAAAAGGATTTCTTCCTGGCTGCAGAAAGGTTATAGGACTAGATGGTTGTTTCTTTAAAGGTGCTTGCTTTGGTCAGCTACTTGTTGCTTTGGGAAGAGATGCCAACAATCAGATGTACCCTGTAGCTTGGGCTATAGTCGAAAAAGAAACATATGAGTCCTGGTTCTGGTTTGTTGAGAAGTTAAACAGAGACCTCAAAATCAGTAATCAAGGGGATGGGTGGGTGTTCATCTCAGACCAGCAGAAAGGACTAATAGGGGCTATAGAGGATATTCCTCCAACAGCAGAACATAGGATGTGTGCAAGGCACATTTACTCCAACTAGAAGAAAAAACATAATGACAAAGATTTGCAAAAGAGATTCTGGAGATGTGCAAAGGCTCCT